>NC_041216.1:11100383-11270208 GCF_002837175.3 Physeter macrocephalus | reverse complement strand
AGCTCCGCGCCCACGGCCGCCGCGCCTGCAGGAAGCGTGCGCCGCCGCCAGGCCGCCCCCAGCGCGGGAGGCGGGGCGGGGAGGGGCGGAGCTGGACGTTGAGCTCCCCCCGCCGCCCGGGGCCGCCCGGGTCCCCCCGCGCCCCACACGCGCTCGCCCTCCCGCCACGAGATGAGGCGGGGGAACGTGCGACCCGAGACGGGTGGCCGGCCTCGCGGAGGCTCGCTCTGGGGACGGGGTCCCTCAGAGCGCGCCTCCCTGGGCCGTCGCAGGGCTTGGAGGGGAAGGACCCCGCGTGGGGATGCGGGGTACAACCCGGCTTGTCGGAGGGTCTGGGTAGATGGGTCTCATCTGCGTGACCATTAATACCCTCCCCGCTAACGACTCGGTTCACTGGCTCTCCCAGGACCCATCACCCCCGCCCTCAAGTCGGTCCACAGAGGGGGACTGAGGTCATCCGAGTCCACTGGGCTTTGATGTCTCCACGGGTGAGCAGCCAGAACCCAGAGCAGGCGTGGCCCCCTTTGGGCCCGTCACTGGGGTGGGCGGGCCTGGCCTCGTGCTGCTGTCCCACCAGCTGTGTGACCTCAGGCAGGTGTCCCCAGCTCTCTGAGACTCAGATTCCTCACTGTAGGATGCAGACCCCCGTACCCCTGCCCCACATTCCTTTTCCCGAACGTGGTCATTGTGCGTTTCTCTGTTGCCTTTATCCCCACCTGACATACGATGCACTTCACTTACCCACTGGGGTCTCCCACCACTAGCACATGAGCCCCAGGAGGGCAGCGGTTTGTGTCGTCTTGTTCACTGCTGTGTCCCCAGCACTAGCCCAGGGCCTGGTGCGTAGCAGTGGCTCAATACAAATTTGTTGAATTAATGAACGTGTTTCCCACTCACCTCCCAGTCACCCCCACCCACCTGTTTTGGGGGAAGAAGGGGGTAAATATTTATTGAGCCCTGACCCATGCCAAGTGCTTTACAGGGGTTATCTCATCTCACCCTCTCAGTGACCCCATGAAGGAGATGCTGTCGAAAGCTCCACTTCCTAGATGGGAAACCGAGGCCCAGAGAGGGGAGATTATTTGCCGGCACTGGCAGGCAGAAAGTCTTTGCCCTCAGGCCCCATGTCCCCACACCCAGTGCAGGGCCTGCCGTCAGGAGATGGGAAATCATTGAGCAGAAACTGGAACAATTCCCCCAAGGAAAAGGGAACTGAAACCAGGATTCATGGAGCCAGTAGGGGTGAGTGCCGGGTGGGCCGGAGGAACAGACTCGGGCACCAGCCATGATTTGGGGGTGTCGGAGGAACCTGGACTGGTCCTGCAGGGGTCTTGAGAGGAGGTCCAGAGGTCAAAGATCAGCTCATTAAGCAGAGCTGCATTAGGTGTTCCCTGAAAGGGAGTGAGAGCCCCATCCCTAAAGGGTATGTAAGGCCAGGCCAGCTGCCCTTAGGCAGAGATTTGGAGAGGAAGGGAGGGAAACTTTCCAACTCTCTGAGATTCAAAAATCCCTAGGAATTCTGAGGTCCCAGCCTCTGGGAATCCCAGTACCAAACCTTGAGGAATTCTGACCCTTGGGCACCTTGGGAAGATGGATGGAGAGGGGCTGATGGGACCCAGTAGGTGGGGAGCTGGTTCCAGTTGAGGCAGCACAGCTTGGAGTTGAAGAGTTCTGGCTCTGGGTTGGGCAGATACCTGGGTTCAGATCTCAATTCTGCCAGTTGTGAGCTGGGCGACTCTAGATGAGTGACATTACCTCTCTGAGCCTCAGTTTCCCAACTGTAATATGGGAATAATGACCACATGGGGTTCATTCATTCGTTCATTCATTTATCATCCAAAGGTAAAGTGAGTGCCTGTGTGTGCCACACACAACACTGGCCGAGGGCCAGGTGCCAGGTTGTGAAGATTAAATGAGCCCTTCCTGACTTTGTACTGGGGGTTCAATAAAGGTGGCTGGGATGATGTTTATAAAGTAAGGGGCCAGATGTAGGGACAGTCACCTCCCAGAGGGGCTGCTACAGGCCCAGGGAACAGGCTGGTTCTGAGGAGCCCCCAAAGGGGAGAGTTGGGGCCAACAGGAAGAGGGTAGTGGGTATGAGATGCCAGATGTCAGCTCTGTTCAAGGAAGGACTTTGGAACAGTTGGACCTGGCCACAGATGGCAGTGGCTACTCTGAGAGGTAGTGAGTACTCTGTCTTGGCAGGTATACAAGGCTCCAAAAACTAGCGATCAGGAAGGCCATTAGAACAGTCTCCATGCACAGGATGGGCCGTGAGTATGGCCCACCTTCAGAGGTTCCTGCCAGTTCTCAGACTTCTGGGGACTTTCCTGGTGGCGCAGTGGTTAAGAATCTGCCTGCCAATGCGGGGGACACGGGTTTGAGCCCTAGTCCAGGAGGGTCCCATATGCTGCAGAGCAATTAAGCCCGTGTGCCACAACTACTGAGCCTGTACTCTAGAGACCGCGAGCCACAACTGCTGAGCCCGCGTGCCACAACTACTGAAGCCCGCGCGCCTAGACGCCGTGCTCTGCGACAAGAGAAGCCACCGCAATGAGAAGCCCGCGCACCACAATGAAGAGTGGTCCCCGCTCGCCGCAACTAGAGACAGCCCGCGTGCCGTAACGATGACCCGATGCAGCCAAAAATAAATTAATTAAATAAATAAATTTATTAAAAAAAAAAAAAGACTTCTGGCAGCAGCAGCGCTCTTCCCTGATGTCCTGAGGCGGGGGAGGGGGAAGATCTTTGGGCTGGGCAGGCCAGGAACGCCAACTGCTGCTCAGAGATACCGGTCACAGCCCGAACTGAGCCAGGTCTGGGCCCCCACGGTCTCATCCTACTCCTCACCACCCCCACCCCCGAACCCCTCCATCCCCCCCCACCCCCGCTCTGCTAATCTCGGGGTTCACAGCTGCACACATTCACCGCATTCCAGCACCCGATGCTCCATGTAGTTCCCCTCCCCCCACGCCTACCTGTGCATTGGAGCCGTGTCCCAGCATCTCAGGGTCTCCCTCACCTGCCCTCCCCGTCCGCACAGGCACCTGCTGCTGCCCCCCTCCAAGCTCAACTCCCACGGCCCACTTGGCCCCTCGGGAGAGCCTGCCTGACTTCCTTGGGCAGGGCTGGTCCTGCCCCGGCCAGTGCCCATCCTTGCCCTCCGCCGCTTTCAGTCTCTACCGTCTGTCACCACCGCCCACTGAAGTGGGAGCACCTCAGTATCCCCAACAGACAATAATCGTGGAACCCAAACAGAGTTGACTATATGCCAGGCGTGGCTTTACAAAGTGCACACTGACATTATCCCCGCTTTAGATGATGAGTCGAGACACAGAGAAGTTAGGAGATGTGTCCAAGGTCACACAGCTGGTGAGTGAGAGCTAAGCTCTTGACCCAGGGTCTTAATGGTTACACTGTAATGCCAGGGACAGAGGTCTGTTGGGGAGTACTTGATGAGTGAGTCAAAGAGTCAGTGAGGGGATTCACACTGTCACACGGACACAACCAATTGGTGGACGCACTCAGATGAGCCTGGAAACCAGATAACCCCCCACAGGCATGCCTAACAGCCAGGCCTCACCACCCTCCCCAATGAGACCTTTCTCTGCCCTTGGCCAGGGCTCCTGGCTCCAACAAGGCAGCAAAAGGGAAGTGGAGGCCTCAGCCGGCATCTCTTGAGCTCCAGGCCCGAGCTGCCTTATTTGGAGTTGCATTTCTGGGCCTGGCACACAGTAGGTGCTCAGTAGTGGTTGCCTGACGCCTCCTGCCCCCGGAGGTTTGGCTAAACAGACTGGCTCTTTGGAACTCACATTGCCATGTAATAATGAGAGCCAGGACCTCCTGAGGGCTTGCTCTTCGCCAGGTACTGTTCAGGGCACCTGCCAGGAACGCTGTCCCTCACTCCTCCCCACAGCCGAGCGATCCGTGTACAACAAACACACTTGCCTCCCAGCTTTGCAGCCAAGAGGAGCCCTTCCAGCGGAGCCTGGCACACAGGGAGCACGATGCATGCGTTCGCTCCTTACCGGTTCCCCATTTTACAACTGAGGAAACTGGGGCCCTGAAGGGCTGGGTGACTGGCCCCGGGTTACACAGCCAGGAAGTGAGAGTGCTGACAGACCACTGCTGTGCCCTCCCCTGTGGCCACAGGGGACTTTGCGATCCTAACTGATCCTCCAGCTCAAGACAATCACAAGCCTGGGAAAACCAGTCTTTGCCTCTCCTGGGCTGCCCCCACCTCCCCCCTGCCCCCTCTGCACCCACCTTCTCCTATCGTAACTTCCAGCCTTGCCCAGGACTCAAGGTGGAGGCCAGAACCCGGGTTTGCTTCAGACAAAAGTCTGAATGAAATCAGTCCTGACATTATTGACCCCAAAATCAGGAACCAAAGCAGGACTCTGGCAAGAAGGCTCTGATCTAGGGCCCACAGAGGGCACTTGGGGAGACTCTGGCTGTCTGTCTGCCGCCCCAGCAAGTATCACGGGATAATCTGAGCGGCTGCTGAGAGAGTCCACAGGGCCTGGGCAAGAGTGGGAAGGCCTGGCCTCCATCTGTGGGGGGCCCCCTGCCCGCCAAGGGACCTGCCTGTGTGAGGGTCTCAAAGGGCCATGCCTCGAGCCTTTCCTGAGCGCCCTCACCCCCGTGTTCTGGGCAAGTCCCTTCAAGGTGAAGGGTGGGTGATGCCCCCCTGGCACACAGCTGCCAGGCACGGGGTCAGGATTTGAACCCAGGCCTCTGCTAGGTCTGTGAGCTGGGGGTTTGCAAACTAAGGACCCAAAGGGTTCCCGGGAGGCCCCTTGAGGCAGGTGTGGGGATGGGGAAGGAAGTCCGATTTTGTTCGAGATGAGTGCGCCGGGGGCCACAGAGCAGGGCTGCCCATGCAGGAGGGGCAGGTGGATGCAGAAACCCTGTCTCTGGGTCAGTCTGGCCCAGGTGCCAGGCCAGCCAGGGCAGGGTGGCGGCGGGACGTGGAGGAGGAATTGCCGAAACAGCAACTGTTCCAAGAGAGAGGTGGGCTCTGCCCTCAGGCTGGGCAGGGATGAAAACAGGGGTAGGTCCGATTCTGTGGGGCCTGAAGCTTATACAACTTGAGGGGATCACAAATACAAAATTAGGAACAAGGCTTTGGAAGGGGGTTGTGCCAGTGAGAGGCCCTGAAGCTTAAGCTTCATTAATTTTACATTAATTGTGAACAGAAGCCCACAGCCCCGCCAGATGCCATCCACAGTCTAGCAGAGCCAGCAGGGAGACTGGGCAGGGAGGGGTTAACCTCACTCTGAGGCTTTGGGTGTCGTGGAGGGAATATAGGAAGGCTTCGTGGTGGTGGTGACGCCTCCACTGAGCCGTGGCGGTCCGGCCTTGGAGAGTGGGCGCTCTGAAGTGGTCGCACTGAGGCTCCGCCCACCCAGGAGGGAGGAGGGCTTCTGAAGTCTTGAGCTCGAGCTGGACGCTTCAGAAGTCCTGTGTGTGGATGAGGCTGAGAAGATTCTGCAGGTTTGCTCACTGTAACCTAGAATGACAGTATGTAGGGCCTTGAGCTGCTCTCCTCACTCCACCCCTTCATCTGCCCATCTCACAAGTAAGAAAACTGAGGCCTGAAAAGTAGAAGTGACTGACCCCAGGTCACACAGTCAGTCTGTGGCAGAACCTAGGCTGCTTTGCTACCTGCCCTAGGGTTTGCTCTACCCACCCCGCTCTCCTTGACTGATTTGCCCTGTTGTTTGCAAAGACTCTTGAGGTAGGACCCATCCCACAACAAAGACCTCATTCAAATCCAAGACCCTGACTCCTTGTGGTCCCCTTTAGCCAGTCCAAGGTCACAGGGCTCGGAAGTGGCTGTCGGGTTGTGGGGGGTGGGGAGAGCCCAGGCCCAGGAGCTGTGTTCACACACCTGCCCTCTTCCCTTGGATGGGGGAGAGGAAGGAGAGAGGGGAAGGGTCAGCAGAGACGCTGAGGAAGAGGAGACAGCAGGAGGTGACAAGGGCACTGCCATTCCAGAAGCCATTTCACTCACACACCCCCGTTCCTGGGAATAAGTTGCACATTTGAAGTCATTTTCCTGGAAGAAAAAAAAGCCTCTCTAAAAATATATTTTCTTTCTCACCTCATCCTGGGGCTAGAGCAGCCCAGCTGGGTGACAACCAAAAAAGCCAGTGGAGGAGAGTGACCTGGAATTGGGGAAGGGGGGCGAGGGGAGAGTGAGAAGGATTGAGGGGGGTGGGAGACCCTCCTGCCCCAACACCATGGAATCTGAGTGAGTACGACTGTCACTGAGATATTTCATGTGTCTTGTGGGGCTTTTATCTTTGAGACTCACAGAGACTAGCAAAGCTCACCCTCATGTTCCGGAGCCCCTGATGTGGGCCAGTCACAGATCCAGGTGCTAAGGGAATTGCCATCCCAGGGCAGGAGGTGGGCAAGGAGCAAGGACAGTTGGCCCTCCGCATCCTCGGGTTCTACATCCGTGGATTCAACCAACCTCGGATGGAAAATATTTGGAAAAAAATTCCAAAAAGTTCCAGAAAGCAAAACATGAATTTGCCACACGCCGGCAACTATTTACATAGTGTTTACATTGCATTAGGTATTATAAGGAATTTAGAGATGATTTAAAGTATACGGGAGAAAAATAAATAAATAAATAAAGTATACGGGAGGATGTGCGTAGGTTATATGCAGATCTTATGTCATTTTATATGAGGGACTTGAGCATCGGTGGATTTTGGTATCCACAGGGGTCCTGGAACCCATCTCCCATGGATACTGAGGGGGCAACTGTAACTGCATTCACGTGGCACAGACAGGTCCCTGCTTCGTCCCTCACCCTCTGTGTGGCCCTGAGCAGGTCACTCCCCTTGCCCTGGGCCTCAGTCTTCTCATCTGCAAATGGATCGGATCTGGGGACACCAAACTTAATTCCCAGCTTCCTGCAAGGGGCCCTGGGAAGGGGCATGGCAGAGGGCAAGAGTAGGGGGGACTCTGGCCCCTGGGCTCTGAGGAGAGGCCTGGGGGACTCTGGGGTCAAATTCTGACTCTGCCACTTCCTGGTCAGTGACCTGGGGCCACTTTTCTTTCTGTGGACGTTAAAGTAACTGCTCTCCCCTCCCAGAGTTTGAGGCAGGTGAACAACGTAACACAGGGCAGCACCCAGCTCAGGGCAAGACCCATAGTCACAACTCAATTATCCACTATTTTTCAGTCATTCTCAGCTTGGTCCACTCCAGGCCTAAGGGGTGTGGGCTGGGGACCTCTCCACTGGGCCTGAGAGACAGAGGCTGAGGCAGCTCTGACACAGGACAGCTGTGGCTTCCTGAGAGTCCCTGGTGCAGCCCCACCCAAAGACATGTCTCCACCCTGGGCTCTGAGGAGCACCAGGAAGTTTCCCGGAATCCTGGTGAGGGGCAGCTGGTGGGGATGGGGTAGCCAGGGGCAGAAACAGGCTCTCCAAGGCCAGGACAGAGCAGGGCAGCATGTGCCTCACTGGAGAAATGAGAAATGGGCCTTCTGACATGCCCAGAACCATCCTGGGCTACACCAGTTCTTGTGCTGTGTATTAGTTATCTATTGCTATGTAACAAATGACCCCCAACACAGCAGCTTAAAACAGCAATAAACATTGACTATTTCACCCGGTTTCTGTGGGTCAGGAGTTCAGGGGCAGCTGAGAGGGGTGGTTCTGGTCTGGGGTCTCTCATGAGCCTGCAGTCAGGATGTCAGCCAGGCTTACAGTCATCGAAGGCCTGAAGGGGGCTCCAGGCTCTGCTTGCAAGATGGCAAGTGTGACTGGCGAGTTAACCCCAGTCAACAGCAGGGGCCCTCAAGTCCTCATCACGGGCCTTGCCACAGAGTGTCCTACAAAGTGTCCCAGAGGAGCAAGCTGGAGCTGCAGTGTCCTGTGTGGCCCAGCCTCAGAAGTCATACCCCACCCTTTTCATAATGTCTTGTTGCTTCCAGGCAGCCCTATTCCACGCAGAATACACAAGGGTAAGAACATCAGGAAGCCAGGCCACCCGGGAGGCTGTCTCCACATGAGGTAATAATTCGGTGCAATGACTTTCATGCTTAAAATTGTCCGAGTCTGGAGGATAAATAGTCACCCTTAGTGAAAATTCCAAGGGCCCCAAACATAGCAGGGAAAAATTGGAGGCAATAATAATAATAATAGTAACAACTTTTATGTATGACTTGCCATGTGCCCTGCTATGTGCCAAATGCTTCCAGTATGCCCTATGAAATAGGACTATTATTATACCATAATAAGAGGTTAAATGACTCACAAAGGTCACAGAGGGCTGGTAAAGCTGGCATTTGAAGCTAGGCTGCTCTGGGTCATAAAAAGATTTGGACATTTTCATTGTTTGAAAGCTTGATTCATAAGCCAGAGATGTAGCCCCCAAAGAGACACCAGGGCCTCGGGTCACGTTAACAGAGGCATGGGGCCACCCTCCTCAGCCCCAACCATCTGACCTCATACCAGCCCTGTGAGGGTGGCAGGGCTGGGCTACCATGCCAGGTGACAGTTGGGGAAACTGATTTGCCAGGGGTTAGTTACACAGTGAGGCAAAGGCAAAGCTAGGGCCTGTGAGCCAGATCCGCGACCATACCCTGCCATCCCAAGCCAGAGGGAGGGAAGGAACTGGGGAAGCTTAGTCTTAGAGCAGATGCCAGACCTGAGGTCTTCGGATGAGATGGGACTCTTCACTCCGGAGGCCCTCAAGCCAGGGGGAAAACATCCCAAGCCCTGACCTTGGAGCCTTGAGCCCTTACGCCTCTGTAATGCTTTCTTTAGGCAGCAGCACCCTCGTGTGGCTAAAGCTGGCAACTACACGAAGTCACAGTTTTCCTCCCCACAAAATGCCTAACTATCCAGGGCCTCACACTTCTCTGGAAACCCAACTAGAGAGACCAGCTATCCCTGGAGCTGACGGAAGGTGGCAAGAGCAAGACGGCACGGATAGAGCACTGAACGTGGAGTCAGGAAACTTCAGATAAAATCCTTACTTGGTTATTAACTCATGGTGTGTCTTGGGTCCCAAACACCTCATCTGAATGGGCTGATAACATCTACCTTACCTTACTCCCTAAGGCTTTCAAGAGGATCAAAGTCATCACAAATAAGAATGTGCTCCGTAAACTGTAAAGCCCCGTGACTAGGCAAAGGATTATTATACAGAGTGTGAGGAATCCGTGCTGGAGGGTCTCTGGAAGAGATCAAGAATGCGGGTGTCTACGTGGCAGCAGCCCAGGACCTCACATCCTCGGGCAGACTCGTCAGCAGTGGGTAAAATGAGAAGGTTCAGCCTCTGCTCCCTGAAAGCCAATCCTGCAGAGGGAGGGGTCCACCCCAGCCCCAATCCCTCCCATGAGGCACCAAGGGAAAAAGCCTCAGGCCGAGCATTGGTCTGACCCAAAGACTTGCATCCGAACCCAGAACCCGTCTCCATATCTACACGATGAGGACCACCGCATTTCTTGCAGGACTGTTGTGAGGACTTAGAGAACATGTAAAAACCATCTCTTGCCTGGCACAGAGATGGTTCGTGACAAACAACTTTACGTAAACTCCCGTACATGATGGACAAGCATTGTTTTGTCCCCCCAAAACCTGTGCACAGCCACTGGATGAGTGATTTTAAAGGTAAGAAACCAATAAATACCATTCATTTATTGTGCCAATGCCAGGCATTCTGCTAAGCCTCATCCTCACAACCAACCTTGGACATAAAGTACTATTTTTCCCACATTTCACAGAGAAGAAAACTGGGCCTCAGAGAGATAATAAAAGGCAGTTGGGATTAAACCCTGTATTTGTCTGACTGCAAAGCCTCCCCAGGCCTCAAAGACACAGGATGGAAGTAAAGCGCGGGAGGTATCACATATCTAAACTAGCACCTTGCTTTGTTACCACTAAAAACACAAACACAAAACATTACACTAAATGCTAAGAATAAAGGGAGAGAGAAAAAAAAACCCAAATTACAAAGTCCAAGTATAAATAGCCCAGGTGGAAAAGAAGCAAACCTGCACGAGTGTCTCCCACAAGTGCCAGGCACCGGACACGTTTATTAACAATTCCATCTTACTTCAGCTCCGTGAGGTTATTACTCCAATCTTATGGAAGAGGAAACTGAGGCTCAGACAGGCAAAATCACCATCTCAAGGACACAAAGACAGTAGGCCCGTGGAAGGGAAAGAAATCCAAGCCTCCTGCTTTGCCTAATTTGTACGTGGCCTCCGCAAGGGTCCAGTAAAACCGTAACCAACTAATGGCTATAACTTTCCACGACGTGATGTGAGAACCGCTTCACATACGCGATATCGCCTTCCATCAATTTCCAGCAAGGGATTCAGTTAAACATTGGGTGAAGTAACACCAGCCCACACAATTAGTGGGAGCCATATTTGAACCCTGGTCTGATTCCAGAGCCACCTCCAGCATGCTGTCTCTGGCAGGCCCACGACAGCTACGGCCTGGGAAGAAGGTTGGGGAATGAGCCGATTACAGTCACTAAGGCAAAATCAGGTCCTGGACTTGAAACCTCCATTAGCTCAGCTACCTTTCTGTCCCTTTCTTCCCGGGACCCACGGGGCCTGCTAGTGACCGTCCCTCACCCTTGGGAGGGGACCAAGCAAAGTCCCTTCTGCACGCACCCTGACGCTCCACTTTCAGCGCCAACATTGGTCTAAGTTTCAGTGGTGGCTTTTTGCCAAAGCTTCTTCTGAAGCAAAGGTGGTAAAGAAGGGAAGGTGATGCAGGCATCTTAAGGCAGGCATCTTAAGGCAGGCATCTTAAGGCACAGGTGACAGGTACCTCAGTGAGCTAGAGCCTCCTGAACTCAAAGCTGGAAGAGGTCCCTTATGTGATGCTAAGATGAGCAACCTAGGATAATGGGCCAGCCTGGGCCGCCCTGGTGTGTGGGCCCGGAAGGGCAGGGTGTGGACAGGAGCAGCCCAGACAGAGGAGAGGAAAGGGGGCCTCAGGGCGGGGAGGCCTGGACAGATGCCTTACCTACCGCCCTGCCTCAGAAAATTCGGAGCCAACACTTGGCCAGGAGACATTTGTAATCTGTTGAATTCTAATCTAGACCCTGGGCCCACAAATGGTGCAGAGGCCAGAGGGAGTGAATGAAGAGCACCGCAGAGAACCAGGCAGATCGTGGGGCTCAGGCTTTTTGAGAATGCACCCCATGATGTGTGTACAGACTCTGGGCCCAGGAAGGCGAATATTCTTATTTTTCAATAGCTGTTGGACATCCTGATTAATGTGGTTATGTCTTTGATTTTGAAACAAAACACAAAACAAAACAAGCAGAAACAAAGAGGGACAAACAAGGAAAGGGCTGTCTGTCCTGGGGCACTATATTGGAAAAAAATAGTAATAAAGCACAAACTCAGATTCCAAAGTTCTGTATTTTTCAAAATAAAGATCACACATTGTTTAGAGACAATCTACACAAGAGTTACAAAAAATAGTTGCCCAGGCATAAGCATACACAGGTTTGTTAATTATACACATATGGTTACAAGTGTGCTTGCAAAAAAGTTCATTGGAAATATACACAAGGCTCTGGAAATGTACACCGTGTAGTGTTACAATTCTATATTCAAACAAGGAAAATTGACAGTATGTTACATTCACTTACAAGTAGACAAAATGCAAAATACAGTTCATCTTCTGTACAAAAAGGAAGGGCAATTCACACTTTACAAGGTGAGAGGGGCTCTGATTGTAAGGAAAGTTAGGGCGGGGCTGAACTTTGCACGTCCTTTTGACTGTCACAAAATAAGCAAAACATTACTTTTTTAGGATTAAAAAAAAAAACAAAACCACTAGTATGAACTGAATCATCTTGAATAACATTTAGAAAGGATCTTGCTACTATCTGACTAGGTGACAAATAAAACCAAGCTATTTTTTCTTTTTAAAAGTTAACTAGGCTGTATAAAGAACATTTATTCCTTCAAAAGAAAAAAAAATTTACTTCTGGTTGAAATTACAATTTACAATATACAACACTATATGCTACGACCATAAAAGGTGTGAATATACACTGAATGCACAGGGCTGGCTAATTTTCTTTTCTTACCAAAAAACGTGTTTATGTTGATTCAAACTTCTCCACATTTACATTACAGGTATACAAATGTACAATTGTACAATCAAAAGTATGTTCGACTACTAGGGTACATTATAGATACAGATTAGACATCAAAACAAGAAAATACTACAAATTTGTATATATGCAAAGTCTACACCAAGTATACACTATATATTTATAGAAGCAAGACCAAAAGCAGAGTTGGATTTTTTTTTTCTCATGCTAAGTAATCAGATTTTGCCTTTCAACGTTAACAGAAAAAAATCCAGTAGGCAGTAAACAATTATACCCGCCTGGCCTTGAAAGACATTCTGGGTGCTCGCGTCTCCTCCTCACAGAACAGACTACACTATTTTCTTCAGCATAGTAGTCTCCAAAAAAGGCAATTTTTAGAAGTTTCATAAACTTAATGTCATAAACTGAAGCTTTAGCAACTCTGAAATGATTTTCATTTTATATTTATATATATATATATTTTTATAAACATTGTTAAATGCCAGTTTGGGGTCATTTAACTAAAATTCAAACGTCTCAGGTTTTTTTGTTTGTTTTTCTTTTTTACTAAAATGAGGAGTTGGGGAAGAGCTATTTGCAAAACTTGCCAGCGAGGCAAATGAGTTAAAAACCTTTTCTCTTTTTTTTTTTTTTTTAAACTTTTTTGTTAAACCAACCACCCTGAAAGTTTCCACATGTGGAATATAGATACAACGTTGAACAAAATATGTGGCCTCCCATGTACATTGGTTACCTATGTACAAGTATCCTATACACCAGTAAAACAACAGGGCAATTAGTCAATTAAAAAAAATAATTAGTACATGTTATGCGTAATAAAATTAAACAAATTTACAAAGGCTTTTCCACTTGTGGATTTGATTCCTTTTTTGGGAGGAGAGGGTAATCCTGGAGCAACCATTTACCCATTTCAGATTCTACACTAGAATATTTCTGGTTGCTGGGTGGATTCACCAGTGGGCCAGTGAGGTCAGTGGGAACAAGGGGACGGGGGAGACACTGCCTCAGATAATACCATTAGGGGGGCCACAGATGGGCCCTAAGTCAACGCCATTCTTCATGTAGTATTTCTCCAGCTTGGCCAGAATGTGCTTGCCATAAGTGTACTTGCGAAGAGTCGCGATGTGGGGCCGGATCTGGGGAGAAAGCAGAGTCCGTGTCACTCTGGCCTGAGGCAGGTTCAGGCGGGCTCCTGGGTAACCTGCTCCCAGGCACCACAGGGCGCCCGCCAGCACACACGCCTCACAAGCAACACCTTTCACTGGCTCAACCCGAGCCCCTGAATTCTCAGGCTGCACTGACCGAACAGATGAGGGGAGCAGCTCCTAGCCTAAGCGCTGAGGCAGGACGTGAGAGCTCTGGAGGTCAGACGGCCACAGACCACTTCCGGAACAGTATGTGGAGAAAGTGCATCCCAAGACTGACAATCACACCGTCCACCACCGCCTGCACTACGTCGCCCTCAAGGAGGCTTTTGGCCCCTCTGGTCCCTCGCCAGGCACCTCAGCTCTCCTGAGCAGCGGGGGTTTCTTTCTGGGCACCATGAATCCTGTGCTCACCACCTGACCCTGCTCTCCAGTTCAGAGAGAATCACAAAAAGCTACTAATGATGACAATAAAAATGACTAACATAAGCCAAGCGCAGTTCATTTTGAAGCTTCATAAGAGAGGTGTGATTATCCCCATTTCACTGACGAAAAATGGAGGCACAGTGGGTAAGTCACTCATCTAAAGTCAAATGGCTAATAAGGGACAGCAGAGGTATGGGAACCCCACTGTCTGGCTCCACCAGAAATTCTTTTTTTTTTCTCCAGAAATTCTTCTTCTCCCCACTGTCTCTCATGGCTCTGCTCCAGTCTCACCCTTCACCCTCTCCAAGCACGCTCGGATCAGCCCTACGAGCATCTCTTCTGTTCTCTGGGCAGACCCACGTCCGCAAGTCCTGTGCATCCCAGACATCTCAGGAGGCGCTTCCTCTCTGGAACCCCCTTTCCTCTTCTTTGAGTTCATGGAGCCTTCTACATACCTCAGCTACAGCACGTAACACACTGTGTTGTTCACAATCATTTGCATAACCACCAACCGTCCACACAGACGGTGAAGACCCACAACATTAACCTGCTTCCCCATCGCAGCTCGTGCTTATACTCAAAACACAGGACAGTGTACCAGGGAAGATGGATGCTCTCAAGCCTGAGGGCTCTAGGCAGACTATTTTGTCTGTTTCGTTGTGCCCTCAAAGCAAGAAAGGATCAAGTGGCTCTAGAAACTATTTCTGCACCCCACACAGGACACAGACCTGTGTCAGCTATTATATTCTCACCTAGGAGCCTGTCTGGAAAACCATTCACAGTCCTTGGCTCGAATTCTGAGCTGTGTGACCCAGACCATTTGCCTAACCTTCCTAAACTCATCTATAGAAAGGATGCCACACTTTCATTTGGGTTGCAGTCTGGACTCTATACACAGCTGATGTTTTGGTCACTAGACCTGGAGGCTCCAAACACCCCTTGCTTTTGGTAGCTCTTCTTTTAGAAACTAAGTGAAATTCAATTCATTCACCTGTCTCTCCCCAGGACTGGCTCACTGGCTCACTGGTGAGACCACTTAACCTTTACACCTGTCCTCTTCCAGACAAAAAACTAACAACCCATGTGTGTGTACGACATTGTTGAACTCCATTTTTCACCTGATTTAAAGGAAATGCTGAACTATTCTAATAGTCCCCCGTCCAGTCCTCACTGCCTCATCTCCCGCTGCCTCCCCTCCTCCAAGTTACTCATCAGCCAGGACCATTATTTGAAACATAAATGTGATTCTGGCACTACAGTCCTGTCCCACTGGACTTGCTGTACTTCTTCAAATACACTGTCTTGTCTCCTGCTTCCAAACCTTCAAGCTCTAGGTGCCCTCTGCCTGGAAAAGGTTCAGGGCTTTATTCCAATGTCACTCTCTTGGGGAGCCTTCTCTGCACCCCACATTAGAAGAGGCACCCTCCACATTCTCCCACAGCTCTCCCCAGCACTTCCCCAGCATCGGTGTAACCATCTACGACACTGCTGTGTCTACCAACAGTGCCCTGGTAAAGGAGCGCTTGCTGTAGAGCATGCGTGCTTGTTAACTAGTTGTTGAATGAATGAATGAACTCCCAACCTGCCGTGTGTCTCCAACATTCCCTCTGCCTTCACCAGCGTCCCGACATGCCTATCTGGGTCTCACGGCTTAAGGACTTTGGACTCCCCAGCCTTCAACTGCCTTTGCTGACACCAGCGCAGTGTTCTGTTGTGTTTTCTTTTGAACTGGAAGTGGTGGGTGCCTCGTCTGGCTCAGAACTTGAGTCCATAACAAAGATTCTCATTACTGAACTTTGTTCTCAGAGAGGGCAAGTGGCTCATCATTGCCAGACCCCACGGCCATCCCCTCCATCGAGAAGGGCTGAGTGAGTTCACAGCCCAAAGGCGGAGGGTTCAGATCAGCAGCACCTGAAGGCCCACGGCACTGCCCAGCGCAGACACAGTGCGGCACACCTGCCTGTGGACTGGTCAGGCTTCCCGGGCCCCGTGGTCGGTGTGGGGCCCGTCGGACCTGCTCCATGACTGCTCTGAGGCCATCGGCCTCTTCACGTGCTTTCTGTGCCAGCTCCCACTCACAGCACCCAACAGTTCAGATTTCTGTCCCTTTTTCCCTAACTCCTCTGTAGCCCACACTTCTCCTCCTGCAAAGCCTCCCCTCAAAGCCTCGGGCACGTGCTCTCACGTCTCACCACTGCTTCCCGTCACCCTTCCCCACGCGTGCTCCGTGGGCAGGGCTCAGTCTCGGCCATCTCTGTGGTGACGTGTGGCACACAGTGGGCACCAGGTCAACGCTCCAGGCCAGGCGCCTGCCCTGGGCAGGCGCACTCATTCAGTAAACAGTGGTGGAATGAATGATGAAAGGGAAGAGGGAGGAAAGGAAATAAGACAGGCAGGTTGATTTGCTGAACTGAGAAGCTGGTCTCCTAGGAGCCAAGGGGTAGAAACATGGGCTTAAGATCGGGGAGGGGACTCCCTCACAACACTCACACCAGTGAGTTACTGATAGAGGGCCCGCAAACACAGGGATGATGGCCATTCCAGATAAAAGGAAAAAGAAGCACAGCATGAGACACAATCCAGTGACAAACTCTGCAAAAAGAAGCAAGATGCCCACCCTCCTTTGCATTTCAGAAATGAGAAGAACCAAGGGCCCTGCACTTTCTCTCTGGTTGAGATCTGCACAAGCTGGCCTACCTTATGCATGACGATCTTCCTCTGGGCTGGCTCTGCCACATCAATCATCTTCTGGACCACATAGTTGGCGTACTGATCCTTCATCATGGTGTATAAGGCACTGTGGGGACCATCGTTCATGGTGCACACCTCGTCGATGAGCACGGCGCGCTCCGTACGGGAGGCATGCGTGACACACTTCTCCACAACATTGCTGTAATGAGATAAATCCAGGGACAACTCTTAGAGGGACCCTGTTAGGCTGTGCTTGTCTGGCCTCTGCCCTGACCTCAGGATCAGCAGCAAAAGAGCTCTTAATATTTTTGGAAGATTAATTCCTCATCTGTTTGGCTCTATGAGACTCTACCTTTGCCATCTGTGACTTCCAACGTGAACCAGGGCCGAGACCAGGTCTTGGAGGATACCAGACCCAACCCTCTAACAGGTGAGGGTAACAAGCCCAGGTAAGTGAAGGTTCACAAGAGTGGTTAACAGCTGAATTAGTTAATGAGCGTAATTTCAACTGGTATCAGAATCTATCAATTCTTTGCTCACCTCTGTGAGCTTAATGAGGCCAGGAACAAGTCTCACTTACATCTAGATCCCTAGTGCCAAGCACAGAACCTGGCCCTACAGACTTGGTCTACAGACTTATTTGGTGAAGGAAGATACAAGTAGGAACCACAGCCCTCATTCAACTACTTCACGCTGCCTCTGAAGAACAAGAAGAACCCCCAGGTATGTCCGCATTTCTAAACACTTCACAGATATATCATCTTGGGAAAGGAAAAACAGAAATGTGGTTACATTAAATCAGAGTTCTTCTACAATCCAGAGGGACTGCAGCAGCTGATGAAATTACACCCGGTCATGCTCAAGGGCACTCAGCATCCAGGAGTGACTGACTACTCGTGAATGTCTGGTTTTGTTAAGTCAGCACTACTCTGCATCTGTGGCTCTGTGGGTATGAGGAAGTTGTGTGATGTCAAAGAACAAGAACAATACTTATTCTTTGTATCTGTATTACTGGAGCCAATACTTCGCAGAGAGAGCCTGTGGTAGGTGGGCCTCACAGAGAGTTCATGACTGGGGGAAGAGCTGCTCTGGGTCATAGGACACTCAGGCAGAAAAGGAACTTTCAAACCTAGCTAATGCAGAAAGCTCTTTTCTGACAATCCTGAAAGACGGCCATTTAGCCTCTGCTTGGGAATTTCCAGTGATCTGGAAGTGATTCTAGGGCATCCTACCATACGAGTGAACGGCTTTGTTAAACATTCTTTACATACTGAAATAAAATATGCTTCCCTGAAATTTCACCCATTTGTCTTAATTCTGCCTTCAAGGGCTGAAAAAAGGATGTGTATACCCACTCCAGAAGCACCAAAAACACAGAGATAGTGTCTTACTCCTTCTTTCAAAGGCCAGCCCCCTCAATAATTGAAGTCATCACAAATAACCATCACCAGAACAAGTCCCTATTCCAGAGGTTTTTAAACCATAAGAGGGTGTTGCTTCCATGGAGCTCTGAAAGGACCCCCTCCATGTTACCTGGGTTAGCGTACTGAGTATTTATTATTAGCATGCTTTTATTTAGAAAACAAAATTCTCAAGCTAAAAACGTCCAAGAACTACCATCCTACCAGGTATTTTCCCGATCTTCCTTCTTAAGATACACAGGGTAAATCAAATCTGATAATCAATCAGGTTTAATTAAGACAACAGCCTCTCCCTTCTGATACAGCAGCAATATGGGAAAACTTTTACCCCCACCTTCCTTCCACAATACTATGCAATTCTAGCACGAGCTGAAGGTGTGGCATGTGGAAGTGAATCTCCTAACAGCCACCGCCTTCTCCCTTAGCAGAAAAGGGAGTTAAGACATTACTGAGCTGGTTCAGTAGCACAAAGCCAGTCACGATCTCCAAATGTTCAGGCAAAGAACTCATCACTTTTTAGAACTGCCTGGCTGGGTTGTACCTTCATCCACCCGAGGCCTGCTTCCCCTACAAAGTGGTCAGGATTAGAATAGGATTTTCTACTAAACTAGGTTGCAGACAGGACACACATTCTTCTGGGTGGAGGACTGAATCCTCAGCAGTGACCTGTCTTCCACGAAAGTGAGCAGGTAGATCAGCTACCACCACTTGGTAGGATCACTGATCAGGATCCCACTTGGCCAAAGGCTTCCTTCCACCTTAACACACAATCCATATTGTTCCAGTCTTTAAAGTCTACTCTAGCGTTTCTGAAACGGTGGTTCCCAACCCATTTATGGCTGAGGAAATCAACTTAGTGGTCTGAGACTGTTTTTTTTTTTTTAATGAAACAGAATAGTAAGTGTCAGAATTAATTATGAGCAATACATCTTCAGTTACGTGTATATGCACACGCCTATGCACTCAAAGTCAATGAAGAATGTACTTTGTGTTCCGTATTAACATCCAAAATGTCATAAGGTCAACTAATCTGATTTGTTTCTACTATTTGATTTTCAAATTTACTGGCTCCTTCTTCTGTTATCTCTAATTTACTGTTGAAGCCATACAGTGAATTTTATTTCAGATGTTATATTATTCTACTCTTATAATTTCCCTGTTATTCTTTCTATAATAAAGCTTCTAATTCTCTACTAACATTTATCTTTTCATTTCATTACAAGCATATTTTCCTTTATATCCTTGGGTATAATTAAAATACTTTGTAATACTTTAAATACTTTAAAATATAGTATTTTAAATACTAATTACTTCAAAATATAATAACTTTATAAAATGCTTTATAATCCCGCTCTGCTAACTCCAACATCTGGGTGGTATAAAACTATTCATAGGGGTTTTTTCTATTTTTTTCTTTTTTCTTGAGTATAGGCCACATATTCCTGTTATCTAGACATGGCAAATGATGCACTGTATAAACAGTTCTGTCATATTCCTCCTAAGAGTGTTACTCCTTCACCCCTCCCTTTTTTTGTATGCAGTTAACTTGGCTGAACAAAAACTGCAAAATTCTCCCATGCAGTAGGCAGCAGATGAAACCTCAGTTCAATTCTTTTAGCCTTAGTTGGGTTGCCTCGAGTTTGTCCTATACAAATGAGGTTCAGGAGTCAACCAGATATTTAGAAAGTTTAAATTTAGGGTTCCTCCTCCTCCCTGGTTCTCTTCCTTTCCAGGATTTCTCCCCTGTCATTTTGTCACTCCCATGGTCATCATTTTGTAACTTTCCTAATTATAGTCAATACCGTATTATAAATTTCTAAGTTGCTAACAGGCTAGATCCTTAATGGTTCTCAACATAAAAATGATAATTATGTGACATAACAGCTAATGCTACTGTAGGAATATTACAACATATAAATGTATCAAACCAACACGTTGTACATCTTGAACGTGCACAATGTTATTACATGTCAATTATGTATCTCCCCCTCCCCAAAACAAGGAGGGGGAGGAGGATGGGGAAATTTCCCCAGTGCAATTAACCTTCTTCCAAGTATCAACAACCTCCCCTACTCCTCTCTGGTTATCTCCCTGCTCTCTAATGTCTTGAGGTAGTTTTGGGCATTTTGTCAACAATTTATTAGTTGTTATCTGTGAGAGGATTGGGCCCAAAGTAGCTACTCGGTCATTATCAGACCACAACTCTATTATAATATTAATACTTAACACTATATCCAAGAGTGAGATATTAAATACAATGAACAAGAAAGTAAATAGGACAGCGACCCCAAAAAAAGAACTAAGAGATTCTGTCCCCTATTTCCCTAATCCTGGCAAAAGTCCCAAAAAAGCAATACAAGGTCTAAGAGATGACCCTGATGTGCTTAGGCTGTTGAGACACTGGATCTGTGGGTGCTTTTATTTCTTTTCTCTATTTTCCATGCTGTAATGTTATAAGATTTCACAAATTAAAAGTGAACAATTTAAAAACATCAAGGTTGTATGAGTTACACCTGCCTTGCAATTCATTTTAAAAACTAGAGAAGAAAAATATTCCAAAAATACAGAATACTATGTTATGTGTATGATAGGATATACAGACTCTACTCAGAATATCATACCACTAAGCCGCTGGAGGGCCATTCATTCATTCATTCATTCATTTGGCTGCACCTGGTCTTAGGTGCAATTCATTTTAAAAACTAGAGAAGAAAAATATTCCAAAAATACAGAATACTATGTTATGTGTATGATAGGATATACAGACTCTACTCAGAATATCATACCACTAAGCCGCTGGAGGGCCATTCATTCATTCATTCATTTGGCTGCACCTGGTCTTAGTTGCAGCATGCGGGATCTTTATACTTGTGGCATGCGAACTCTTAGCTGAAGCATGTGGGATCTAGTTCCCTGAGCAGGGATCGAACCCGGGCCCCCTGCTTTGGGAGCGCAGAGTCTTAGTCACTGGACCACCAGGGAAGCAATAATTTCTTCTCCAACCTCTGCCACTTATAAGTTACCTAAGACATCTTTCACAACCTGGGAATAACTAGTACATTTTATTCTTGGGCTGGTATGATATAAAGACTGAAAAGAGATTTTTAAAAATACTAAGGCCTATATATAGATATGGTCACCTGCCCCTTAATTCAGGTATCAAAGAGGAAACTGAGTAAAGAACATTTCACAATTCCAAACAAGTAAGTTACTAAAATACCCAGTTTACCAAAGTACAAAATGCATATGCTTTAGAAACATATTCCCCAAATTTCAAAGTGGCGAACTCTGGGGGAGTGAGGAGCCCTCTAAGAGATGTCTTATGTTTCATACTTTGTAGCAGAACTCTTTGACTTTTTTAGCTATGTATACTTTGAGGAAAATAAACATTAAAACAAAAAAAGTATGAAAATTTCTCTAGAGCTGAAATACTATTTAATCATCTCTTCTGGAAAATAGTCTGAGTAATTCAAAGCACATACCTTGCAAATTTGTGCTGACTCAATACAAGTACATTCCCTCGAATTTCTGCTACAATTTTACTTTTATCCTCAGGACGACCATGCTCCAATACATGCTGGATTACATAATTTCCGTATTGATCCTATTTGAGAAACAACAAGAGAAAATTTTAAATTTATATATAAACAGGCTCTACGTTACTTTAATCCTTATATCTAATCAACACCTATCTTCCTGTAAGACCATGATGGCTTACCTGAACACTAATGAACACATAAGAATTTTTTAAATGGATAGGTAGTGACAATTTTTCCCTGTCATTACAAAACAGGAACACATTATTACTAGACAATGGAATGTTTCTATGTATCTATTTATGCCCAAAGGTCCTAGTCAGGGTCTTCATAAAGTACTATACACAAAAATGTAGGCCTCTTCTCATTTTAAAAAAATTAAAAAAGAAGAGAAAGTAGGTGGGAATAAAGAGCTATTTTTCTCTCTAACAGAAATACACAAATGGGTCTGTGCACCTGTCTTTAACAAAGAAAAACTGGAAATACTCACAACACCTAATTAAATGACATTACAAGCACACAATGGAGATACTCATCTAAAGTGAAAGATGCTTTGAAAGAGTAAGTGTGTGTGAGCAAGGAATTCCAAAGGCAGAAACATTTATTTGTAAGATGTAAAAAATTAAAAGTGCACATATAATGCTTTTTAAGACGCGCCTATGCCAAATGTGCCTGCTTCTGGACAGCAGGGTTATGGGTGGTTTCTTCTGTTCTGCTGCTACTTTCTGTACTTTCAATGTTTTCTACAATGAATATTTAATACACTTATAATCTCACATCTCTCACCAAAACAAGCAACAAACACTGCCCCAAAAATTGCTTCAGAACCACATACACTATGTAGAAAGCGTTCAAATAGTATGATATGGGAGACAATTTTAGTAGAAGCAAGACAAAGTACCAAAACTAGAAAGAAGAAATCAACTAATCCACTTAGTTCATTTGCAAAGATGAAACTGATAGACGAAATGGCCTGCCTACGTGGCCACAGCTAGCTTAATCCATGACAGAGTTCTGGCTTTTGACAGTTCTTGGCAGATCTCTTGATGAATCAGAGGCAGATCTCAACTCCAAGGCTAGGGTTTTACTCATTACCCCTATTCATAAAACACGAACCAGGCTGGTGCAAATGAAAACTTGCCCAGAGCTTCAATGGGCATTTTAAGCACATTAACCTCTTCTGGAACAGATACCTGTGCTGAGAAAACACAAAAGCCCACAGGTGTTTGCAGTTACTCTACTGGCAACTCCACTACCTGTACAAGTTGCTCTGTGTGCTGGTGAAGCTCCTCTAAAATAGGGAGTGTCTGGTCAGGGAGACAGTGCTCCAGGATCCTCTGAATCACTCGGCAGCCGTAAGGATGTGTGGACAAAGCAAACACCTAGGGCAGACCAACACAAACAAGAAAGCCAAAAATAACAGTTGCCACTTTCAGTGCTTCAGTATTGTTTACATACATTATCCCATTAATCTTCCCAATGACCGTGAGAGATAATCATGACTATTCTCAGTATATAGATAAGAAAACTGAAGCGCCTAGAAGTTTACATAATGTGCCTACAGTCATATAGGTAATAAATGACAGAGCCAGGATTTTATTTCCTACTCTGACTCCAAAGCCCAAATTATAAGTATGGCATTTAAGTTCTCTCTACGTACAATAAGGTGAGCACGTATGTGTGAGGATAAACTCATTTCTTAAACCCATTCTAGGAATTCATAGATGTACATAAATTCAGAGCTAAGAAGGACCTTATTGAGAAAAAGCTTATTTAGAAAGGAACAGAGAATTGCTCAAGGTCATAGAAAACACACTTAGTTAAGAGTCCACAGTGTCAAAGAATGGGTTTAAGAACAGAAAAAAGAAGGGCTGGGATCAAAGCCTGAATGCTTTCACATAACTACACCGTAATGTTCTGAATTTTAGCTTTATAAAAACGCTAAACACTCACAGTCTAGAACAACTTGACTTATTTCACTCAACATTATGTTTCAAATATTTACTTATAATACTGTGGGCTTCTATCGTTTATTCTGTATATCTGTATAGTATAATGTTGGGAAAGTATGTGGTTTGTTTTTTTGGGGGGTTCCAATCCTCTCCTGATGGACGTCTGGTTTATTTAGTCTTTTCCTATTAGGAGAATAATGCTGCTTTAAACATGTCTAAATACATCTCATGGTGTACATGACCAAACATTTCATCAGGTATATACCTAGGCCACGAGTGCTAGATCGCAAGAAATATAAATGTTCAACTTTAAAAGATACTATTTTCCAAAATGGGTCTATTCCCACCAGCAGTGTATCCAGATCTCACATCCCTGCCAGTACATAGCAACCAATGGTAGAAAATGGTCTACGGGACTTCTCTGGGGGTCCAATGGTTAACACTCCACGCTTCCACTGAAGCGGGGGCACAGGTTTCAATCCCTGGTTGGGAAACCGAGATCCCACAAGCCACGTGGCACGGCCAAAAAAAAGAGAGAGAGAAAAGAAAGAAAATGGTCTACTATCTGTGGTCTTATTTTGCATTTTCCTGATTACTAATGGAATTTATTTTTTCATATGTCTACAAGCAATTTGTGGTTTCTTCTGTCTATTCAGGCTTTAGGCCCATTTTTGCATTAATTTGTATTGCTCTCCTTGATTTCAGGAGTTCTTTATATATTCTGGTTATCAATTCTTTGGCATTTTCCATCTTGAAAATATTCTCTCCCATTCGGTGGCTTAATCCTTTTACTTTCTTGTACATTTCACA
The DNA here is from genome assembly GCF_002837175.3 of Physeter macrocephalus. NCBI lineage: Eukaryota > Metazoa > Chordata > Mammalia > Artiodactyla > Physeteridae > Physeter > Physeter macrocephalus. The sequence continues at coordinate 11,246,111 of NC_041216.1, read as the reverse complement.
CACACACACAAAAAATGTAAAGATAAACAGATCTACTCTTTCATTTATTAACTCAGAAAATCCCAATAACCCTCAAGTTAGTGTCTGTAATCTACTTAACCACTGAAGTTTAAGTGAGCAAACCCCAAAACCTAAACAATTCTAAAATCCCATTTCAATCTAGGCTTTAGCAGTTACCCATAACTACACTTGAAAATCTATTTGGTATTTCCAATTTTTCCCTTTTCAAAAACAAAAACAATTTCACACACCCAAAAAGATGTATTTTACTCTCTTGTCCCACCTAGCTTAGAAGACTGGGAGAAGGTTGTTTTTTGGCAAAAGAAATTAATTATAATAGCCAATTAAGGGGCAATTCTGGAAAAACTAGGGTATGACAAAATATCAACTCTGCTTGGAAGCTGGCGCTAAAAGCACACTAGTCCTTACAATATATAAGTAAATAGGAGAAACTGGAAGCTATCTCTGGTTGTGTGCCACTTAACAGAGTTCAAACCAACCTGATCACTGCCCCACCCAACACCCCCCAAAATTAAGAAGCACCTTGTTATTTTAAAGACATAGTGACACATAACCTGTAAGATTAGTTCTGTAAATGACCTAAATTTTAAAACATGATAAAAACTTTTAAATATCAAGATAAATAGTACTTAACCAAAGGAAAAAATTTATTCTTCAAATATCTGATGACAGTACCTCATCCTGACATGAGCGGATATCTGCATTAATGATGGAGAGAAGACCCACGGACAATTAAGGGAAGAACCTTGGGTGCACAGAGCTAGATACCTGACCCCACTGAACAGGACTGCTACTTACTGCAGTCTAAAGTACACTAAGCCCTTTAGAACACTCCACAAACCCCATCCTGTTCTCTGCTCACAATGGAAACATCCATCAACTTGTTTCCCTTATTTCTTTCCTAAGGCACTTACCTGTCCCTTAAACGCATCGATGATAAACTGCAAAGATTGGGGTTGCACACATTCAATGCATTTCTGAACCACGTGATTGCCATTCTGGTCTTTCACACACTTCAGGACATGGCCATCTAGTTCCCGAACCATCTCATTCTATTGGAGACAAGGAAATAAAGCACCACCAGAATCACAGAGAGCAAACACCTGGAGGGTCAACGTTCTCCTCACCAAACACAAAAACACTGAGCAGGGAATCCATGACGATGAAAGTGGGACAACTAAGCTGTGGCACTCTGACAACCTGGTAACAAACAAAGACTGGAGTTTTTCCACCTGTTAACAAACTTCCTATAGTAATAACCAGTCTTTATTTTATTTTATTTTGATTCTTTTCTCTTTTTAAAAAAATTTATTTATTCATTTATTTTTGGCTGACTGGGTCTTTGTTGTTGCACGGGGGCTTTTCCTAGTTGCGGGGATGGGGGGGCTACTCTTCGTTGCGGTATGCGGGTTTCTCATTGCAGTGGCTTCTTTTGTTGTGGAGCACAGGCTCCAGGCACACGGGCTTCAGTAGTTGTGGCTCGCGGGCTCTAGAGCTCAGGCTCAGTAGTTGTGGCGCGTGGGCTTAGTTGCTCCACGGCATGTGGGATCTTCCCAGACCAGGGCTCGAACCCGTGTCTCCTGCATTGGCAGGCGGATTCTTAACCACTGTGCCACCAGGGGAGCCCAATAATAACCAGTCTTAAGAAAAGTTCTCTAACTTGCCAAAGACCTCTCTGGGAGTTACCAAAAAAGTGCAGTCATCTTCAAATTATAAATGAGCTGATATCAAATCAACTACACTATATTAGAGAAGTTCACACACAATTCATCATGTTTTCACCATGAGAACCCTGTAAAGTACATATTACTAAAAATGATAGTAGTTAATCTAGAGCTTACTCTAGGCTAAGCAGACCTCTAAGTGCTTAACATGCTTTGACTCACAATCTGCCTCACAATCCTATGCAGTGGACACTATTACAGATGAGGAAATCAAGGCACAGACAAGTCAGCTGACTTGTTAAAAATCACAGACCTAGACTTGCTCCGATTCAAACCCAAGCAATCTGATTCCTGTGTGTGGCAAAACAGACCATGTCAGCAAACCACCTGTCAAATATTACCCTGCACACCTTCCTCCACCCATATATGTGAATATATGAAGATATTGAGTCTGAGAGGGGTTAAGTAATGTATTAAAACTACAGACAGTGACTGAATCAGAATTCTAGCCTGGTCTGTGGCTCCAAAATGATCCTCCCACCAGGCCAGACTGACTGCAACGTCAGCTGGGGCAATACTCTCAGTTAATGAAAAGTGTCCAAACTCGGGAAAATACAGAAGACCAGGGACTTTCCTGGTGGCGCAGTGGTTAAGAATCTGCCTGCCAATGCAGAGGACATGGGCTTGAGCCCTGGTCTGGGAAGATCCCACATGCCGCGGAGCAAATAAGCCTGTGCGCCACAACTACTGAGCCTGAGCTCTAGAGCCCGCGAGCCACAACTACTGAGACTGAGCTCTAGAGCCTGCGAGCCACAACTACTGAGCCTGAGCTCTAGAGCCCGCGAGCCACAACTACTGAAGCCCACGCACCTAGAGCCCGTGCTCTGAAACGAGAAGCCACTGCAATGAGAAGCCCGCACACCGCAAAGAAGAGTAGCCCCCGCTCGCCACAATTAGAGAAAGCCCGTGTGCAGCAGTGAACACCCAACGCAGCCAAAAATAAATACACTTTAAAAAATAAATAAATAAAATAATTTTTTTAAAAAGAGGCCAGACAATGAGTAAGTGACTCTGTGTGTGTGTGTGTGTGTGTGTGTGTGTGTGCGTGTGTGTGTGTGCGTGTGCGCGCGCGCGCTGAGGTGCATTGGGATTTTGACTGGACCCCATCCCCAAACTTGCTGCCTCAGGTCTCAGGCATCCTTAAGCTGAATACCTGTACCACGGCTGGGCCCTGGTACTCGCTGCCCAATTTCCTTGCTATATACAATCTCTATATATTAGTTCCACTGTGCTGACTCCATATTTATGGTAGAAGACTACAAGCCAGTTCATAATGGTGACATTTGTGAACGCAATGTCTTAAATCCCTGAGATGTTAAACATGTCAAAGCAACTAAACGATTTTCTAATTAAAGAAATTCAAGACTACAACGCCAGGGACTAAACAAGCAAAACACAAGAGACTCAGAAAAGTTTCCTGAAGCAATTAATCAAATGTCAGAAAAGAATAATTTATTACGGAAACATAATTATGGGAATGATAAATAGAGAAGGACGCCTATATAAAGATAAACAGAAGGGACACTTCTAATAATCAAAATGAAGGGGAAGGGGCTTCCCTGAATATTTTCTTGAGCCCAAAGAGGTAAGAACTCCACTGGAGATGAGTTTATTTCAGCTAAAATACACTTACATCTGGAAAAGAGTAAATTATCCATAGCCAGAACAGTAGTTTAGACCCAGAACAAGAATCACAGAGAAACCAGACCAGGAAAAGATATGCAGGAATAGCAGGTAGAAAGAACAATTGCCAGGGGGAAAGGAAAGGGGGGTAAAAAAACTACTACAATGTAGCCATTGGATCAGAAAACCAAAAAAAAAAGTAATATCTGAAAAGCTGGAGACAAAATCAACAATTTATCATAATCCTGGGAGAGGGCAAAGATGGGGAAAATACCTGGGAAACCATAATTTCCTGCTTGCTTTCAGTAAGCGGGCATTATGGTCAAGAGAGGAAAAAAAGTTCCATATTCAAATCAAACGAGAAAATTAAAGAGGAAAGATTCAGCCATCAAATTTTCATCCCTGAACATCCCAGGGAAAATTAAAACTGACAATGATCTGAACATTAAAAGAAAACAAACTAGTAGCTTCACCCCTGCTTCTAATTACTCACACACAGCACCCCTATTACTGCTGTATCTCCAGTACTGGCACTAAATGAATGAACTCCCAACCTGCCGTGTGTCTCCAACATTCCCTCTGCCTTCACCAGCGTCTCGACATGCCTATCTGAGTCTCACGGCTTAAGGACTTTGGACTCCCCAGCCTTCAACTGCCTTTGCTGACACCAGCGCAGTGTTCTGTTGTGTTTTCTTTTGAACTGGAAGTGGTGGGTGCCTCGTCTGGCTCAGAACTTGAGTCCATAACAAAGATTCTCATTACTGAACTTTGTTCTCAGAGAGGGCAAGTGGCTCATCATTGCCAGACCCCACGGCCATCCCCTCCATCGAGAAGGGCTGAGTGAGTTCACAGCCCAAAGGCGGAGGGTTCAGATCAGCAGCACCTGAAGGCCCACGGCACTGCCCAGCGCAGACACAGTGCGGCACACCTGCCTGTGGACTGGTCAGGCTTCCCGGGCCCCGTGGTCGGTGTGGGGCCCGTCGGACCTGCTCCATGACTGCTCTGAGGCCATCGGCCTCTTCACGTGCTTTCTGTGCCAGCTCCCACTCACAGCACCCAACAGTTCAGATTTCTGTCCCTTTTTCCCTAACTCCTCTGTAGCCCACACTTCTCCTCCTGCAAAGCCTCCCCTCAAAGCCTCGGGCACGTGCTCTCACGTCTCACCACTGCTTCCCGTCACCCTTCCCCACGCGTGCTCCGTGGGCAGGGCTCAGTCTCGGCCATCTCTGTGGTGACGTGTGGCACACAGTGGGCACCAGGTCAACGCTCCAGGCCAGGTGCCTGCCGTGGGCAGGCGAACTCATTCAGTAAACAGTGGTAGAATGAATGAATAAGAGGGTGCAAGTGAAGAAAACTGGAAGGTGGGTTGGAAAGAAGTTTTGTCTGTTGAGGTGGTCAGTTCAGGTAGAAGAAAAGGACAACCTTACCTGCTTCAACTCTTGCCAAACAAAAAAACCCACCTCTAAAATCACACCTACTAAAGACTAAGGTCTGGTCAAAGGGAAGAGTGTTTGAAACCACTGGTTTTAACACAAGACACTTGATCCACTATAAACTTACAAAATTAATTGCACGGTTCATGCCTGCCATGCACAGAAGGTAGCCACAAGCACCAAAGAAAAACTGTGAAAGAAAACTAAAGACTGACAAACTTACAAGGTTCACTACATGTACCATGAAGAAACATCAAACACCAAGAGAAAAGTTAAAGGGGAAACTTACAATTACCTGCTGGTCTGAGGGAATAAACTCAAGAGCTTTCTGGATAACACGGCAGCCATACATCTGCAGTGCCAGTGACAGGACATGGCCTCGAATCCGTTCAGCCAAAGCCAGCTTCTGTTCAAGGCTGCCAAACTAGACATAATGTGTGGGTGAACACCATTACTTAGGTAGAAAGAAAGAAACCAGAGAAAGCAAAGCATTCATTATTCTGTATCAACCATTGGCATACCTCTTTTAGCCCTGTATTCTATGATAAACTAAACCTTTTGTTTAAAATGCCTTTGTTTCTTCAAACCAGTGGTCATCAGCCTCTGATTATGAGGAACTCTTTTTAATGTTAAAAAACTTCTCAGGTATCCAACTGGAGTAGTTTCACTACTAGTATCTGCTAAACAAATAGGCAATTCCTCAAAGCTGCCCTTAACTCATCAATACTATTAAATATACCTATATGTCCAAGAGGATTTACATTTATTCTTGAAACAATAGTACATGTGGAAGACATTGTTTATTAAGGCTTTAGACAATGTCTGGGGAAGACTCAAGAACTTCTTGCAACAAATCTACATCACTTCAGTTGTCTGAACGCCATAAGCTGAAAACGAGTTCTTCTTTCATCTCTATGAAGTTTAAGCCAAAGCACACATGCACACTGCTCTGAATACACTGTTCTATATTACTATAAGAATTGATAATGTCTATTTATACAAGTCAACAGAATAGGGGGAAAGTTAGTAAAATCAAGGGGTATGACAGCACAGTGTTAAAACTCTTCCTAGAATGTTTCTCCATCCCTGGCTTTTTATTTTCATTTGAATAGCATGTGAGACTGGAAGAGACTTTATGAATAAGGCTGCCCAGCCCACTCATTTTCCATACAAGGGAACTGAAGTCCAGGGACATTCTCTAAGTCAGAGAAGTTCTCTAGCTTGTCCCAAAATCATACTGCTATAACCCACCGTTCATTCAGCCACCCCTAGCTGCATTAACCTCTGGAGCTGGAGATCTCTCTATTTTTATATCTGTGACAAAATGGCAGTAAAACAGCATTTGAAAGTGAAAATTACAAGAGTCGTGTTTAGGTTGATTTCTTAATCCGTAGCTGGAGAATTCAGAGTCAAAGAACTTAGGTCTTTATGAGAAAAGCTGGGAAGATAGAGGCTGTGAGTGAGCCATTTTTTTAATCTTCACACAAACCAAACAAAATAAGATGTAAGAAGTTTACAAATTTTTGTTGGGGGGCAGGTAATGTGCAGAGTTGCAGCATTTTCCCCCTGTACCAGATGTTTCATCTCAATGTTTCACTCCTTTCTGGATTTATAATGGGGTTGTTGATACCAGTACACCACAGCTACAATGGTTATTTAGCAAAAAATCCCTGCCTTTCTGACATTTTAGTTTAGAAGAGGAAACAGACATTAATCCAACAATCTCGTTAATCCTTTCCCAGGAAAATGATAACAAGAGTGGACATTATCCACATTAATGAAGGAACAATAAGGAACCAAGGCTGAAGGAACACCCAAGAAGCAGCATTTAACAACCCTCACGACTGTGGTTTATGATGAAAAACACCAGAGTTGGTATTCAAAGATAATTCTCTAGGAATCCATTTTAAAAAATCATTTTCAGAACTTTACTGTGGTCCTGCTAAAATTATCTTACAAGGATTTTTCCTCCAAAAATGACACTTTTAGTGAAACTATTTTAGCAATCAGAAATATTGTGCAGGATCCGAAATGGGGAGAATGGTCCTACAAACACATTTCTAAAATACACTAGCATCATCTGCTTGGGTATTTAAATGATACACTACTGCTAATGAATTGGAGAAACATTTAAATGTGCTTCAAAAAGACCACTCACGCTTCATTTTGAGGACTGGAATGAAATTGCAATTCTAAAAACAGCTAATGAAAATCAAAATGCTATGGAGACTGTCTAAAGTCAAAGGATAGAAAGAACAAAGGCTTACTTCAAAGAACTTCTGAATGACGTAATTTCCAAATACATCCACCATAAGCTGGTAAGCGGCCTGGAGGATTTCATTGAAGACAAGCTGGCGCTCAGCTGGTGTGGCACGCTCAAGTTTCAGCTGAATGAATCTGAAGTACATAGTAAAAAGGGCAATCACAGCATTTTAGGAAGACTTGGAAAGTATATAAAGATTAGCTCAATTTATATAATGTGTCAGTTCTGAAACTAAATGTATGTGTGTGCATGTGCATATACACACACGCACAATAGTGTTATTTAAATCACTTGAGCTCACTTCAAATTGAAGAATTACTGAAAAGGAAAAAAAGTTATATTGTGAAGTATCCCCTAATTTAACTGAGCTTTTAGAAGTATATTTAAATTTTAGTATACTTCATTACAATAGGACATGCATTTATGTGTGGGATTGAGGGGGAGCTGAAAAGGGGGGGCAGGAAAAGAGAGAAGAGGGTGAAAGCAGGCACAACACAGGGAGAACTCTACTGGACTTTTTTCTTTTAGGAACCAGTCCAGCATCAATAAATTCAAAGCCTAAGGTCCTTATTATAGTCTTTAACTCACATTCATATGAAGCAGTACATATTTATTAATGATGTGGAACACTTGTCATCTATGTGCAGTGTCTTTCTAAAGTAGTAGCTATTCAGTTTGCCTTTTTTAGCTCAGGTGACTATATCAGAAAAACCATGTTCTTCTCCCAACCTGGCCTTTAGGATCTAAATATGAGAAATCCTTGCCCAGTAGCAAGCTGGCAGAACTTAAAGAGGAGGTAGGTTCTTTGGGAGTTCTTTTGGTGGAACTGTCAGAGAGAAAGAAAGAGAAAGGGAGAGAGAAAGATGGATGATGTCACCATAAATCTGCTTTTTCCTGAGGACCAGGGTCGCTTTCTGTGAAGTCCATTGGAACAGAGAAGGGGTAACCAAAGCTATATTCTGTGTTTTATAATAGCATCTTCGAACCTCTGTGCAGACTCTCACTTCTACAGAATGGAACAACAAAGAAAAGCGGTGGCACCACCTTACTCCTGAGCCCAGAGATCCAAATTTGCATCTGAATACTGTCTCTTTGAGAGTGAGATTCTTAATAGCGATTAAAGTGGCAAAAGTGTACACATGTCTTTGTGTTAGTGTTTCTGCATTTCTTAAACTGCAGACATTCTGGGAGGTTCTCATGAACAAAGGAACACCAGACTAATCTTTCAGAAAGGTAAAAAGGTTTGTTTCAGCATGTGATCCAGATTACTAAATGGCTATTCTCAATCACTTGTATATCTGGTGACTCTCATAGCCACATCCCTCTGAAATAAGTAACAGGAAGCATACTAAAAAGCAAACTTTGTTTCAATCATTACATGGCAATTTACTCAATGTATACCTTATCTGAAGCATGGAATTTAAGGCATGAAGATTTCCGTTACCTTAAGTGGCAAAGCCAAGTCCTCACCTGGACCCATGCTGGTCTTGGGAAAACTCCATTATATGCCCAGCAATCTCCCGCAGTTGTAAATTGGGATACCGGTTATTTCGAAAATCTTCCAAAAGCCTGCTCCTGCCAGAGGGCATGACATCAGACATTCCATATCGCAAACGGGATGAGGAAAAAAGGGTGCTGCTGGGGCTGAAGAGGCTGGAGGCGCTGCTCGCGCTGCGGTACTTGGCTTCAGCGCCTGGAGCAGCAGAGATGTATCTTCCACTGCCATTTGTGAGTCCTCCTGTTGGTTACAGAACAGGAGAACTCAAGACTCATTCTTAACGAACTCTGTTCAAGAGAGGAAAAAGCATCCTATACATGAAATCCTGCATCACCTCTGATTTCTTTTCAATTCTGCTGCTTTCGTGTTAAGATTCAATTCTATTAGTGCCACAACTTTCATAAAGACAAACTCACCAAGCTGGAAGAAAACTTTTGCACAAAAATTGAGAGGGGAATGCTATTAACTAACCATTGATAGGAGACTGCTATCAATAATGGAGCAATGGTTAGTGTAGCCCTTAGTAAATAAAATGACCAGGAAAGGTCCTTCTGTGTGAACCAGCACCTGAGCACCAGGATCAGAAAAGACAAAATGCACAGGGACTTCAATGGTTTTCCACTCTGACCTCTGTGGAGATTTCCTGCCATCAGTGGATAATCCCCACTCCCATCTGAAACCCTCCCTTAAAAAAAAAAAAAATCTGTTCGTTTTTTAGGGTACCCAGATTAGTTTGTTCTATATAATGGACCTCCCAAAAAAGCTCTGAAGGCATGGTTTTGCCGTTAAATAGAAGTCTGAAAATCACTAAGGCAACCAAGGCCAGGGATTAGACATAAGGGATAGAAAAAAAGGACGTGTGCTTTGAAATGGAAGGTTTCCCAGTTCTTCACCAGGAATGGGCAGCATCTAACTCCTTCTACTGGAACAGAGCCTCAAGTGACTGCAGTAGCAACAACTTTCAGGCTACCGATATTGCCGTTTTGACTGCTGACAAGGGAATAATCATTGTGAATCCGAGACACATAAAACAGAGGTAAGACTGAAATGCCTATCAAAAGATAAAACAGAATTTAAAAATTATGAGTATATAGTTTCAATTTTTTTTTTTTACAATAGAGGGTTTCTTTTTAAACTTTAGATTGTACTATAAAAAGGATGTGAAGCCCTCTTTCTGTTTCTTCCCCCATTCCTACATTGCAAAGTAGATAAGAAATACCAGTTAAACCACAAAGAGTGTAGGTAAATAACAATTCAGGAGCCATGAGAAAAGTCACCCAACATGAACTGCCTGTTAACTTCTACAGAGTTTTAATGAACATCTGGTCTGGAGTTTAATGGTAGCTACAAAAAGATACTCAGCTTGGATTCCTCCACAGAATTCCAGGGCCCAGTTTCAAAGGTCTCGGTCTCAATGAAAACAGTGGAACCGAAAGGAAATGGCTCAACGTTAAATTTTGTTTAAATAGATAAATAAAAATAAAAACTACTTGCTGAGCATTTGATTTGTCCTAGGCCAGGCTCCATGCTAGAAGTATTTCATATCCACTTTCTATCAAATTCTCACTGGCATTATGGAAAGGGAGTTTTTAATTCCCATTTATGTAACAGAAAATTAAGGCCCGAAGAGGTGAAATGCTTGTCCAAAGATACAAAACCCAAAATTATCATGGCCAGAATCTGTCACTGCCCTTGCAACTACACGAGACTCATTTTCAGACTCAGTTATATAATTTTCTTGTTCTAAAGCAGCGGTCCCCAACCTTTTTGGTACCAGGGACAGGTTTCGTGGAAGACAATTTTTCCACGGACGGGGCCAGGGTGGGGGGGGATGGGGGGGCGGGCAGGATGGTTCAGGCCGTAATGCAAGTGATGGGGAGGGATGGGGAGCGGCAGATGAAGCTTCACTCTTCACTCGCTTTGCCCACCGCTCACCTCCTGCGGTGCAGCCCAGTTCCTAATAGGCTGCCGACCCTGTTCTAAAGGACATTGTTTTTCTTGTCAAAATTCCGTATTTGTTTATCCAAAGGAAAACATTTCTTTAAGGAAAGGAGAGAGGAGGTTTATAAGAAAAGAGAATAGTAGCCATATGGCTGCTCTTTATTTCATTTCAAAAACAATTCTTTCTACCTTGGCTTGAGATAGGGGACAAACAGGCAAAGAGGTGGTAATCAGGTAAGTCAGCAGGTACTGGGAGAGTGTGATAATAGCAAGTGGTTAAGAAGAAGGAACAGCATGAACATACAAAGCTTTGAAAACAATTTAAAGGTTAAGAACCTGGTCACTAACAAAGGCACCTAGGGAAAAGTAACATATCAACAGAGAAACAAACTCTTAAAAGGCCTGACAAACATCCAAATTAACATGCAAGGTAGGAGACAACAGCATCCTACCTATGGAATGTGTCTCTCTCTAAATAAACTCTCTTTCACTTTAAAAAAATAAACATGGAAGGTGGCCAGGTCCATGATGACAAGACTGAATGACAGGAACCAACCCTGAGCACTGCCCTACCCCTATACTTCCAGTTATACGAGCCAACAAATGCACTTATTGTTTAAGCCACTATTAGTTGGATTTTCTGTTACTGTGGCCAAAAGCATACTGACTAATCCATAACATAAAGGGCTGGAGTGACTACTGGGTAGATTTATACACCTGCCCTGAAGTTTTGATTTTTGGCTTTGGTGTCCTTGGATGCCAGACAGGATACACAGACACACGTATACACACACGGCTTTTATTATTGAGAAAGGAAGTATACAAATCTGAAAAAGAAAATAAATTTCTCCAGGTACTATATTATAAATGGCAAACTAACAGTCAACAGGAATATTTTGCTCAGGCCAAATAATTTTCTTTAAACATTAAACCAATGGTTAAAGTAAATTTTTGCTTAAAAATGTGGTTTTCTGGTTGTTTTTCGAAAGGTACCTGGCAAATAGTAGACCATCATTATTTGTGGACTGCAGCTCCTTTATATGGGGAATATGCAGAAAGGTGTTTTCCAGTTCACTACAGTTTACACACTTACATGTGCTAATACCCAAATTACTATCCCCTGGACATGGGCCCTGAAAGTGTTTGAATTTTAACGCCATTTTAAAAGGAACATTTCATGTAGGCTCTTTAAGGGAGCCTCCTAGTGATTTCACAAAGTTTTTCTATAATATTTTGACAGTGGTGGATTTCATAGAGCTCTGTCCTATGACAACATTTTCACAGAAATCAAAGGCTTAAATGTGTTGTATATGTGCAGGTTTCCCGCTCCACATGTAAGGAGCGTGGAAGTCACCATTCCACCCTAACAACAAGCAAAAAGCTGAAAAATCAACAATTCTTCTTAGATCCACAAGAGAGAGGAAGACAGAGCAAACCACTGTCCCCAAGACTAGAGAGACAGACATACAGGTCATCACAGCTAACCAGACCAGAGACTCAAGTGGACACCACTGCTTGAACCAGTACCAGACTAGGAAAACCTGAACTGTGACTGACAAATTAAGAGGCTCAGTGTGGATGACCCTGAAGTACACAACTCCAGCCTCTACTCAAACTATCCTGTTCCACTAAAGGGAGGAGGAAAAAAACTAAGAAACACTTGTGAAGCTGACAGTCCAGAGGCACAGGCTCACTAGAGGACTGAGACCTAATCATAGGTCTATAGAACATTTCCCCTCCCCCCACACCTCACCACCACATTCCAAAAACCTATTTACAGCAGTTCCTTTCGCTCGATGTACCAGGCATGGCTATCAAAGATAAACTGCAAGGCATATCAAAAGGCAAAAAATAAAATTTGAAGAGTAAGAACACACATCAGGAACATACATGGCAGGGATGTTGAAATTATCAGACTGGGAATTTAAAACAATTATGATTAATATGCTAAGGACTCTAAAGGATAAAGTAGACAGCATGCAAGAACAGACAGGCAATGTAAGCAGAGAGATGGAAATCCTAAGAAAGAACCAAACAGAAATATTAGAGACAAAAACCACTATAACCAAAACGAATAATGCCTCTGACGGGCTTATTAACAAACTGGACACAGATGAGGAAAGAATCTCTAAGCTAGAGGATCTATCAATAGATTCCTCAAAAACCAAAAAGGAAAGAGAACAAAGACTGGGGAAAAACAAAATCCAAGGACTGTGGGGCAACTACTATAAAGGTGTAACATACACATAACTGGAATACCAGAAGGAGAAGGAGGAGAGAAAGGAACAGAGGGAATATCTGAAACAATAATGACTAAGGATTTCTCTAATGCCAGACACCAAACAGCAGATCCAGAAAGTGCAGGGAACACCAAGCAAGATAAAGACCAAAAAAACTACTCCTCCAACTATCATTTTCAAATTATAGAAAATCAAAGATAAAGAAAAAATACTGAAAGAAGCCACAGGGGGGAAAACCCCCCACCTACAGAGGAGCAAAGATAAGAATTACATCCGACTTCTCCTCAAAAAGTATGCAAGCAAGAAGAGAAGACTGTAAGTCTTGAGAGGAAAAAACCCACCAACCTAGAAATTCTGTATCCTGCAAAATTATCCTTCACAAGTGAAGGAGAAATAAAGACTTTCTCAGGCAAACAAAAATTGATGAAATTTGCTGCCAGTAGATGTGACTTGCACGAAATGTCAAAAGAAGTTCTTCAGAGAGAAGTATAAATAATACAGGCCAGAAACTGATCTATATAATGAAAGGAAGAGCATCAAAAAAGGAATAAGTAAAATAAAAACTTTTATTTACCTTATTCTTCATTGATCTGACAACAGTTTGTTCAAATAATAGCAACAATGTATTCAATTATGTATGCTTATGTTTATATCATATACATATATATACACACATGCTTTATATAGCTGAAATGAATGACAGCAATGACACAAAGGATGGGAGGAAAAGGTTAAGATTATTTTGTTATTTTAAGGTCCTCACACTACATGTGAAGTCGTACAGTCTTATCTGAAAAGTGGACCTGGATTAACTGTAAATGTATAATGATCCTAGGGCAACACTAAAAAAAATTAAAAAAAAAAAAGGAAGTAGTGTAACTGATAGGTTAAGAAAGGAAATAAAATGGAATCATATAAAATGCTCAATTAAAACCACAAAAGGCAGAAAAAGAGCAGAAGACAGAAACAAAGAAAAAAAAAAAAAAGAAAACAACAGATATGGTAAATATTAACCCAACTATATCAACAATCACTTTGAATGTCAATGGTCTAAATGAACCAATTAAAGAGACTGTCAGAGTGGATCAAAAAATGTAGTCCAGGGACTTCCCTGGTGGCGCAGTGGTTAAGAATCCACCTGCCAATGCAGGGGACATGGGTTCGAGCCCTGGTCTGGGAAGATCCCACATGCCGCATAGCAACTAAGCCTGTGAGCCGCAGCTACTGAGCCTGCGCTCTAGAGCCCGCGAGCCATGACTACTGAGCCCTTGTGTCACAACTACTGAAGCCCGCGTGCCTAGAGCCTGTGCTCTGCAACAAGAGAAGCCACCACAATGAAAAGCCCACACACCACAAGGAAGAGTAGCCCCCGCTCGCCACAACTAGAGAAAGCCCATGCACAGCAACTAACACCCAACGCAGCCAAAAATAAATAAATAAAATAAATAAATTTATTTAAAAAAATGTAATCCAACTATATGCTGTCTACAAGAAACACTTTAAAAATAAAGACACATACAGATTAAAAGTAAATGGACGGACAAAAGTATACCATGCTAAATTAAGATGTGCTTCAGTTACTTTATACAAAGGGTTTTCTAGTATTTCTAGCCATCCAGTATTCCATCCTCTTGCTATGTGGAATGTTTTCATTCATCTTGTTTTGCTTTCTGTACTCAGAGATTTAGTAGATGCCTAATGGGCAAAGCCCTGCCTTCTTTGCCTTTTAAAGAAAAATTCCAAAGGTCCCCAACATCTGGCTCTGTATTTATTACAGGCGGAGGCAATGCTGCTCACCAAAATGTTTATCAAATAAGTTCTCCCTAATCCACTCCCTAATATCACAGCCAGGTAGCCCTAAATAAAAATAAGCCTAAGAGTAACTGTCTTTAGTGCGTAATACTGAATCCTAACTAAGTTAATTTTCTCTTCGTTAGTTTTACAGATGACAAGTCACCTTCAGAGAACCAGGTGTCACAAAACACTACATTTACATTTAGAACAGAGAAGTGCCTAAAGGGGCACACATGACTAGTAAACAACTGGAAATTAATACGGGTTACTGAACAATAAATTAGAAACAGCTACTGCAATTCAGGCAGGCACAGAGAAAACCATTTTGTTTGATCCTTGCTTTTCTTAAAGGACTAAGGGCACATACAACCTTGAATTTAAAGGACAGGAAGAATTTATTTTAAGAAGATAGGAATTCTACCATGATGATAAAACTAAATGCTTGCAAGCAACAAACAATCCAAAACAAAACTAGAATTCCATTCAAGAAAAATAAAATATACACTAACTAGTTTAACAAAAGACATTTAAGACCTACACACTAAAAATTTCAAAACTTTGCTGGGGAAAATGGTGCATGCAAAAAGATGAACCATCACCTCATGCAATACACAAAATTAATTCAAAATAGATCAAAGACTTTAAGAGCTAAAACAATAAAATTTTTAGAACAAAACATAGGAGAAAATCTTTAAGACCTTGAGTTGGGCAAAGATTTCTATACCAGAAAGCACGATAAACTGGACCTCATCAAAATTAAAACTACTGCACTTCAAAAACAACCATTTAAAAATAAAAATAAATAAATAAAAATAAAAAGATGGGACTTCCCTGGCGGTCCAGTGGTTAAGACTCCACACTGTCACTGCAGGGGGTGCGGGTTCGATCCCTGGTTCAGGAAATAAGATCCCGCAGGCCATGCAGAACGGCCAAAAAAAAACCAAACAAAAACAAACAAACAGAAAACCAAACCAAACAAAATAAAAGGGTAGCATAAAAATAAAAAGACAAGCCAAATACCAGAAGAAAACATGTATATGCAAAACACGTATCTGATAAAGGAGTCATATCCAGAATATATAAACAACTCTTACAACTCTATAATAATAATGACAAACAACACACATCCAAAAATGGGCAAAAAATATGAGCAGACATTTCACCAAAGATAAACAAATGGTAATAAGCACATAAAAAGATGCTATACATTAGTCATTAGGGAAATGCAAATTAAAACCACAATGACATAACCATTTCATGCCTCCTAGAATCGCTATATTATATAAGAAAAATAAGAACAAATGTTGGCGAGGATGTAAAGAAATTGGAATCCCTTGTACATTGCTGGTGGGAATGTAAATGATGCACCAAACTGGAAAACAGTTTGAGTTTCTCCAAAAGTTTAACATAAAACGTACATACAATTCAGCAATTCTGCGCCTAGAGAAATGAAAAACTGTGTCCACAGAAAAACTTGCATGCAAATGTTCATAGCAGCATTATTTCTAATAGCCAAAAACTGTAACCAACAAACATCCTTCAGCTGTGAGTAGTTAGACAAAACGTGGTATATATCCATAAAATGGAAGACAATTCAGCAATAAAACAGAACAAACTGCTGACACATACTACATCATGGATGAAATCTCAAAAACATTTGAAGATAAAGAAGGCAAACAAAAGAGGTCACATACTATATGGCTGCATTTATATGAAATGTCCAGAAAAGGCAAATTTAAAAGCAGAAAGTAGGGAATTCCCTGGCGGTCCAGTGGTTAGAACTCCACGATGCCATTGCAGGGGGCACAGGTTCGATCCTGGGTCGGGGAACTGCAAGCCGCACGCAAGCACGCCCGCTCCCCACTCCAAAAAAAAAAAAAAAAAAAAAAAACAGAAAATAGATCAGTGGTTGACTGGGACTAAGGGTGTGAATGGGGATTAACTGTAAATGGTCAAGAGGAATCTTACAGAGGGGATGAAAATATTACCAAACTGACTTATGCTAATAGTTGCATAATACAGAAAGTTACTAAAAATCATTGAATTGTACACTTGAGATGGGTGAATTTCATGATATGTAAGATACAACTCAATAAAGTTGTTTTTTAAAAACAGAAGTTTGGGGACTTCCCTGGTAGTGCAGTGGTTAAGAATCTGCCTGTCAATGCAGGGGACACAGGTTCGAGCCCTGGTCTGGGAAGATCCCTCATGCCGCGGAGCAACTAAGCCCGTGAGCCACAACTACTGAGCCTGCTCTCTAGAGCCCACGAGCCACAGCGAGAAGCCCGTGCACCACAACGAAGAGTAGCCCCCGCTCGCTGCAACTAGAGAAAGGCCGTGTGCTGCAACAAAGAGCCAACACAGCCAAAAATAAATAAATTAATTTTTAAAAAGAAATAGAAGTTTGATCTTTAAACAAGTAATGAAAAAAGCATTGAAGAGTATACAGTAGGCACTCAACAAGTGATTGTTGAATAAATAGTGAGAAAAATAACTATGCAGGCACTGATGTTTTTTAGAGTACCCTAACACATGTCTGTCTACTGGGAGGAAGTGTGAAAATGATATCACGGAGAAAAGATCCACACTGGGATAACAGAGATATAGGCTGGAGTGTGCACGCAAACACTTACTAGCTATGGGGTATCATGAAAGTCATTAAACCATGCTGAGTTTAAGTTTCCCTGTGTAGAGCAGAGTTACCTGAGTATTTAACATAATGAATGAACACAATGAATGAATGCTTACTTAGTATGGTTGTTAGTGATCCAAGAACTGATAGCCAGTGGCAGCAGTGTAGTATTAATAGTAGAAGCTATATTAGGAATGGCCCAATATATATTTGGTAAAGAAATGTTACATTCCTTGGTGACAAATGGTAAATAGACTTATTGAGGTGATCACTTTGTAATGGTTAAGACTAAAGCATACACGAACCCTTTTCTCAAGGAAACAGACTGAGCTGAGGCAAAGCACTACCAATCACGACACAGTTTCTCAGGAATGGCATGTATGATTAACGTGGTACATGCAGCAATGGAAGTCCAATGGAAATACATACATCTAAAGTGCTTAAACAAAGTAAAAATATTTTTAAGGGAAGGTATGTTAAAAATAAAACCAGGCAGACAGCAAGAGTCTTTAAAATAAGAAATAACTCGCACCAATAGTTAGTTCCTTCTCCACAGGGGAAACGTAAATTAAGGAGAAGGAAGTATTTTATTAAATTGTTGATATATTGGAAAGAGGAAAGGCACCATGCATGCAAGTAATGTTTCCAGCTCCATTTTCAAACACCAAGAGCCATAGCATTTGGTTCAGAGGTTGATACAGTCCACAGGACAAATCTGGCCTGCCACCTATTTTTGTAAATAAAGTTTTATTGAAAGATAGCTGCACATTCTTTTACATTTTGCCTGTGGCTGCTTTCACACTTCTACAGCAGAGCTGAACACTGACTACATAGACCATCTGACCTGCAAGCCTAAAATATCTACTATCTGGCTCTTTACAAAAAACTCTGTGCAGATTTAATTTGTTTACTACTCAGTATATGTTGACACAGTTCAACTGTTTAAACCAAGGAATTAAAGGGTAAGATTTCTGGATCTGATAATGCACTGGTTTAAAAGCTATCCTGGGCACATTACGTGACAGGATATACACTGACATTGCATGCTTTGGAGTCAAAAAGGTTTTGACTCTAAATCCATTCAGATATGAGAAGACCTAGCAAGATATTTAACTCAAGTTTCCTCACTTCTGTATCATAGACATAATACCATATCTTCCAGAGTGATATGTACAGCACCCAAAACCGTTAATAGTAGCCACTAATAGCTATTCCATAAATGTTAGTACCTTCCATCTACATACTAGACTGGGACTTTCATCTCTCCCTTATAAGTCTGCATTAACCCTCATTCTTTAAAGCCAGGCATCCTGTCACAAGGAAACACTGTTGTGCAATATACCCTATTCCTTATCTATCCAATATGGACTTACCAATCTGGAACGTCCCTACAACTTTTCTTAAGTAATGTCCATATACAACATGAGACAGTGAGCTTTACAACTACAGTTCTTATCATGTGAAATCTCAGGATACACACATACACTCTCTCTCTCTCACATGTCTATGTACATACATACATACCTAGTTCTGCCTTAAAACTCATCTCTCAAACTCAGAGATAGCACTCTTAGT
Source organism: Physeter macrocephalus (assembly GCF_002837175.3). Classification (NCBI taxonomy): domain Eukaryota; kingdom Metazoa; phylum Chordata; class Mammalia; order Artiodactyla; family Physeteridae; genus Physeter; species Physeter macrocephalus. Next base: position 11,227,367 of record NC_041216.1, on the reverse strand, counting down.
TCTAGAATAATAACTATATTATCCTGTCCCCTTCAAGACTTTTTTTGATTTTTATAATCATTTCCCAGTCTTTGTCTTTCCAAATAAAAGTACACTATTCATTTTTAGTCAGTCCTCATTTCTGAGTCCAGAAAGCCACTTTTAATCTTGCCAGTTAAAAACAAAAAAAAAAAGGTCCATGTAAACTATGGACTTGGGATGATAATGATGTATCAATGTAGGTTCATCAATTGTAACCAAGGTACCACTCTAGTGGGGGATGTTGATAATGGGAGAAGCTATGCATGTGTGGGTCGGAGGGTGTAAGGGAAATCTCTGTACTCTCCCCTCAATTTTGCTATGAGCCTAAAACTGCTCTAAAAAATAAAGTTTTAATTTAAAAATAATAATAATAATAAATAGAAGATTTTAAAAATCAGAATCTTCCAGCAAAGTGGCCATACATGGTATTTCCCAGGACAGTACTGATTCAGGCCTGTCATCACAGAGTAATTATTAACAGCAACCCGATTAACTCTCAAAACCATCCTGGGTTGCATGATAAATTATATGGTCACTGTACTTCTATGCCTCAACTTTCCCCATCTAAGAAATAAATCAGTACTTCAAAATCCAAACTCGATAAATAACTAGAGGAAGGGAGTGTGTACCATCTTCCATCTCTTGAAAGATTTAAACATTTGCCACCCAAATTGTTAATACAAGTTTCTTTTCATTCTTGTAGCTGCCTGCTTAGTATCCTCTTTTCCCTCCTCATTTTCCAGGATCTAAATGGTAACATTTTTTTAAACCCCACACATATAACAAGCTAAACATATAACTGGGAAATATACATCTATACTCATTAGCATACTATGTAGTTTAAGAATGTATATACAAATTTTTTTTAAGAATCTGACAAAATTTTTAAAACAAAATGCTTTATGTGAGAAAGTAAGATATTAAACATATACATGGGGGAGGGGAGGGGAGTCTGAAAAACAAGGCTAAGTATTAATTGTGGTGATATTTCAGTGGTGATACGAGGTTAATACACTCTTTGTCTCTATTTTCCAGCTTTACTTAAAATGAATCTGTACTGTGTTTATATTGAAAGATTCTCACATGTAGCCAAAGATGTTCATACTAAAGCTGAAGTGAATATACAGGGGAGGCACCCAAACTTGAATAAATCCCAAACTGCTGTGCTATCTAGGTACAGCCTAAATAACATGAGGTACCTTCAGGAAGGCACAGAACACCCAGGACACGTCTTAGGATAAAGGGATTGTCCTTTGCTTATGCAAAGTATTTCTAATGTCATCAGTGGCAAGAGATTTCTAGAGTTCAAGGTGGTGTTAGAGTAATGGTTCTTACCCAGGTTTAAGCTTGAAGAGGATCCATGTGAAGAGAGGGAAGGAGGTGGTGTCTGTGAATGTCCTGGTCCCTGACTAGGGAGAGGCATGCCCACGGGTCCAGGAGAGGAGGAAAAGCTAAGGCCGTTATAAAAACTGTGTCCAATGGGGGTCAAGCTGCTCGATGTCCTCTTATAAAGGTCACTGCTGCCAGTCAGGGAGTCACGGCGGGAGCCACTGCCAGTGTTGGAGTTTGCAACTAAAATGGAATTAAAACAATGCAGATAAGAACAGGCCTGTTCTTCGAAGAACAAGCCCAGTGACCTGTTCCTAACACTTTGATCCAGACTCCTTACCACCGCAAATTTGTCAGCAGAGACAGCCTAACTGTTCATGTGGCAGTTCTAGGGGCAGGTAAAGTAATAAAGAGGACATGGCTCAGGTTAACATGAAACTCTTTTTCAAACCATCACACGTATGCTAAATTTTCCTTCCTTTTGTGTCTCATATTATGGGGGTGAGGGTGGGTTAAAATCCTCTGATGGCCACATAAGTTATGGGAAAGGTGAAAGAAAATGGGCTAGAAAGAATGCCTTTCATCAACCCAAAGGTTCTAGTAGAAAAATGGAGTAGAAAAAAGATTTGTGAATGGGGTACTGCCCCACTACCCAAGACTTACATATGAAAGCCTGGTTTCTCAAAGGGCTCAATCAAGAGTTATTGCTAGCCCCCAGCTCCAACTTAAGACACTTTCTCTCAAATAAACCCTTCTGTTTTGAGATCACATTGTTTTACAAACACTACAATTATCCCATTTGTTTACCTTACTACTTTCCTGCTTTTTTCTCCCATCAAAACATTTAAAATATCTCAGTTTAATTCCTTCCTCCCACTTTTCCATAATATCCACCTTAATTCTTCTCAAGAGACTGGAGAAAACTCATGACTCTTTAAGGCCTGCAGATTGTGTAGTACACTACCCTGTGATCTTTGGTAAGTCCTCCTCCCTTGGTTTTTAACATCCACATTTGTATAATTCCCTCCACATTCTTCCCAATGCCTGCAAATATCTCCCCAGATTTTCTAATCCTTGAAACAAACTGACTTTGAGAGTATAAATACGTAGCAACGTGAGTGTAAACCTGAAATAGGCCCCAAATGTGTGACTTGAATAGTCCATTATCTCAAACACATGTGGAACAGCTGGGTTCCCACGGGGCTCGGTCCAGATCTGCCTGTGGTATCTGTCCAGGGTTCCATGCATTGTCAGTGTTCCATAAAGATTGTAAAAATAATTAAAATTCAGTTTCAACAGCACATCAGTCTGATTTCTACCTGCTGTTCCAAACCCTCCAAGGGCTGATCCCAGAGTGGCGCCGAGAGAACTGCTACTTCCAAATCCCAAGGATGTGTTGGCAGGCTGGGCAGAGCCCTGGGAGAAGAGGGAGCTGCTCTGTGAATTGCTGCTCAGAGAGTTGTTGCCATAGAAAGAGCTGGATGCCAGGTTGTTACTGGGCTGCTGCTGGGGCTGGGGCTGAGGCTGCTGAGTTCCTAAAGGGCGAAATGGTCCATTTGTTGTTCCAGCAAGACCACCGGCTGCTCCATTTGCTGAAGCTGCAGCCGCTGCAACAGCTATGTAGAAGAAAGCAAACCATTTGGCTATGAAAGAGATTGGCCACATTTCCAAACTACATTGTTATTCTTTTGAAAACCTTTTAATGTTGCCATATTTTTTCAAAGCAGACACAAACCTTGTAAAGAACTATACAAATCTGTCTTTGATCCCTTCATCTGAAGCTTCTATTTTCTATTTCTACTTTCAATTCAAAGTCAAAATACCATTGAAGCCAAGTTCACTGTATCGACAGCTTTAAAGAGGCTATAGTTTAAAATAGAAATGGATATCAAAAAGTACTCATTTCAAATACAACTACTTCCTAAAATCTCAAGTTCTACAAATATCTACATTAAGGACATTTTTTTCCAGAACCAAATACTGAAGTCCCTCAAATTCCTAGGACACTTGAGGATGTTGCTCTCCCCTAGATGTCCCCACTGTTGTTTCCAAATTTATAATACATATGACTTAAAATAAAAACCTATTGCCGCACCCCCTCAAGCAAAAAACAAAAACAAATACTACATCATCTTAAAATAACGATATGAATTTCACGATATGAAGTGAAATTAGCCTTAGACTTCTGCCAACAGTGCCATTTCGTATGAGTAATCCAACTTCCTATGCTCACAGTAGAGCAGGTCCTTGCTGCTAACCAGCTGGTACATGCTGTCAACAGAATCAGAATCTATTGAGGTCACTTGCTGCTTCTGATTCTCTCTTTGAAAAATTACAGGGTAGAATTCCTACACTGAGAATGTAAAAGTATATTTCAACACAGTTTAAGAATATCGTCCATTGCCCCTTTTAGATCTGAGCGAGTCTACTAAGACGTAAGCTCACCTGCTTGTGCGGCTGAGGAGCTAATGATGACTGGGGCAGGAGCTACAAGTCGAACAGGAGCTCCAAGGCCGTTTCTCGCTCCTGCATTCACCACAAGGGCACCAGTTTGGTCATAGTAAGCAGCAGGAGCCAAGACTGGATAACCTGAGAATATTAAGTTAAGTACACATGAAACAGATAAGTACATATGAAACTAACAAATGTCTCCTGGGCACCAGCATATCTTATTGATAGATAGTTACAAACTCAGCATGGGGATCCTGGCTTCGCCACTTAAGGTACCTGTACAACCCTGAATCTCTGGGTATCCTCATGAGGATAATAATAATACCAGCCTCACAAAGTTCTTGTTAAGATTTAAAAATGAGTGTGAAAGACGTAACATGCTACCTGGCACAATAAGGGGTAGTGTTATTTATTATCCACCAAGTGTTAGGGAATTCGGTGGGACAAGGAATACCTGTGCTCTTAAAAGTGCTAATCACAGTTATCACCAGCAACCATACACTGACAATTTTTTTTATGTTTTCTTGACTATACAAGAGTAGGTACAAATGATTCCAACAATCAAAGAACTTTCATACCACACAATCTAAGCACAAATATCCTACAAGTTAGCAGGCAAAACCTAGACAGGCTTCAATTAACAGGGTCTTTCAATATTCTATGAGATGGAATCTTCAAATCCTATTGAGCCATAAGAGAAATTACAGGTGACTTCGTGATAAAACATAAATGCTTAGTAATTAACAACATGCATGATGCAAGTTCAAGTTACTCAGTGAATTCATAAATAGATCATTTGATTTAGGTATGTGCCATGGTCAATAAGAACCCATAAACTTATACTGAGGTCTCAGAAGGACCTGTTTCAAAGGAATAACCTCAAACTATATGCAATCCATGCAAAGAATAAGACCAGGAGACAGTGAGCTAAGAATAACATATATTCAGGATATATATCAATCACAGATAGACAACTACAAAGCACCTCTACTGTTGGTCAGAGAGAAATCCTAAAAATGTAAGGAGGACACTATCAAGGAATACTAGGAATGTCTTCCTAATAATACTATTCAAAGACATCAGCCTTGGAGTGATGCTGATGCAGTCTGGCCACTCTTTCCACTCTTAACACTGAGGGAGAAAACAGATCAACACCAAAGGAAAACAGCATACTCCAAGCTATGTGTGGAGGTTCACATATCTCCAACATTTAAGACGGAGACGGGCTCAGAACACTAGGCACTCTCATCAATGAACGATGGTCTAAGTGAGGGCAAGTGTATGTCATCCTCGCCAGTCACCAAATGATGACAAGCCTAAGCAAGCCAAAAGTACTGCCCATTCTCTTCTGAATCTCCCCCAATAAGCAGACTTTTTCACCCTCAAATGATGAGGAACAACAATGCAGCCTCACCTGGCATGCCTGCAGCCAGTCCTTGTCCAAAAGCAAGGGCAGAATTCACTGCTGCAGCTGCCACTAGTGGATCTGCTTGCTGTCCCTGCTGGTTCTGATTTGGGGTCAAAGGACGCTGGCTGGCTCCTCCACGGAGAACCTGGGAGACAGAAATAAATCAACTACTTTCTTTTCACTGGAAACATCTAAGACCCACCACATGCTTAAGTTGGATCAACTTTAAAACTGATGGTTGTAAACCATTTTTCTAATAATGGTTTTATGTGGCATGGCTGTTAGAACAAAAAAAATCCATTAACAGCATTTCATATAGTGAAATTTCATTCTACCATTCTTAGTTTAAACATATTACCTTTATAAGAAGCCAAAAGCATACAAAAGTGATCATTCATTCATTAATCAAATACTTAATGCCTAACATCTGGCAGGTAATGGGGATAAAGCAATGAACAAGACACACAAAGCTCCTGCCCAATTGGAGCTTTTATTCCAGCAAATGAGAGCTAGACAGTAACTCTACAATAATCAAAAAGTGGGTGAAAAAAAAGAGTATGATGGAGTGGAGGAGGGGTTTAGATATGATAAACAAGGGTAATTTACCCACATCATTAAGTTATAATATCTGTAACAAAACATACACATACACACACACACACACACACACACACACACAAACGCTAAACTTTCTTTATGGAATGTGTGAACATTTTCTCTACCTTATAACACTATTCCCATTTATCAGGGCCCAAATGGCCCAAAATGAAATCAACAGGTTTGATTTAGGAGGCTTCTGACTCAACCGTTTCCATTCTGCCTCTCATAAATACCACAAACGCACAGCAATCTAAATGGTTATGAGTACTAGTCAAGAACACTGACATTTCAGCACAGAATACTAGTTCTGTCACTGTGATAGAGGATCTACTTTTCTTTTTATTAATGAAACACAGGTAGTAAGATGCTGATAATCATTCTTATTCTGAATGCTCTGAAGAATCTATTCCAAAAGATCTATCTATGCCAGTAAGTAAAAATGCAAAACCCAATACCAAGGCTAAAATTACCAACGTTTATGCATTTTGCAATGTTTTCAAAGGCAAAGTTCTTAGCAGATCATTTTCAATATCACTCTGCTACTTATAAAAGTTACACATGTAATCAAGAACCCATGCACAGATTTTTCTTGGTACCATTTGGTAAAAAATGTAAAAGAGAAACACCACAATCAAATATTTATTAAATGAGTATTTTAAATGACCAACACTGTCCATATTGACAAGAAGAGATGTGTAGACACTTAATTTACCCAAACTTTCCTATATCTTTATCTGTAAAAATAGTGAGAGTAACAGCTGATCATGCAGATTTGTAGGAAATATTAGAATTAATGTCTGCAAGGCACAATGCCTACTACCCAGGAGATAATCAATAACCAACAGTTAATTCCTATCAAAATATTAGGCAATTTATTTCTGTTTGTGAACCAAAGAATCTAACGGACTTTACAACAGAAGGAGTGCTTCAATCTAAATAGATAGAAGACTCAAGGGAGGCTGCACAGGTGAGAGTTTGTAGAAAATGCCTAACCAATAATCCAGAAGAGCTCTCACTCTAGGAAAAGTAAGCAGCAGGTACAGAGATATGGCAAATACTAATAGTTCAAGAACTTAAAAAACAAACAAACAAACAAAAATCAATGAAAACATCCTTTTCATAGGGCAGAATGAATTAGGCTTATGCTTGGTTCGGAGTTGTGTGAAACATCAGAGGACAAGGAAATGGACAAGGTGCCTGAAGAAAGGGGTAGTCCAGACTACTGAGTCCTATTTTACAATCAGGAGAGCAATGTGTTTCCTTTTTGTCAACTCTCTAGAAATCTATGTGGTACCCTTGACAATAAATCAAAGTTCATAAGTCAGCTGCCAATATTCATATTTTCATTTCATAAATAAATGTCAAGCCTGAATTTTATGGAAACAAATATGTAAAATTCCACAAGTAAAATTTTACATACAATAAAATCAACAAAAATGACTGAGGGGCTTCCCTGGTGGTGCAGTGGTTGAGAGTCTGCCTGCCGATGCAGGGGACACGGGTTCGTGCCCCGGTCTGGGAAGATCCCACATGCCGCGGAGCGGCTGGGCCCGTGAGCCATGGCCGCTGAGCCTGCACGTCCGGAGCCTGTGCTCCGCAACGGAGAGGCCCGCGTACAGCAAAAAAAAAAAAAAAAAGACTGAATATCTACTTGTAAAACACTCTCCTAGGAGTTAGTTTACTACCTATCTTCATGATGCAAAAGGTGTTAAATTGAAATTTCTTTTCAAAGGTACTGACTTAAACACAGCATTTAAAATGTAATAAGCAAGTAGATGCTCAATGGAGATATTTTCATTAATAATCATTCATCCTTCTACAGTTCATGATGCTTGGCAGAATCATCATCTATACAGTCTCCCCTAATCTAGAAAGTTCAGAAGCCATTCTCAACTTTTCTCTCTCAAAATGCAACATCCAACACCAAGCCACCACCTGTGCCTGGGTTCAACCTAATATCCAGGATTTTTTCTTTAACAAACATTTTGAAATAGAGAAGAACAGTTTTTTTAATCAGGTGTCAAAGGAACCTTCAAAAAGAATGAAAAAGAAATCAGAAGGAAGATGAAGTAGCCAGGATGTCACTGACTCTACTGAAAGTTTCAGCAATTACATTTGGAAGAGTTAGCATGCCTAGAACATAACAAATGCTTTCTGATAAAACGTAAAGGCCAAAAGGCCGAAAGCAAAGTTTAAAAAGAACCTCTCATTTCAATGACTATGACCAAAAAAGTTCACCAAGAATATCATATTTTCCTAAAACACCTGATGCCAGGAACTGGCAAAAATATCACTGGAACTAAAATATGGCTACTTGTTAAAAGGTAATGTTAATAATAATAACTTTTTCAAATTAAGGTTTGTTACTGTGGATGACAGAAAACTCTGAAATAATGTACATGATTATCATGCCCATTTCATACCTAAGGATATATTCAGAGAAGTCATGCAACTTGCCCTAGTTGCAACCAGCTAGTGGTAGAACAAAGACCAGCTCTCAGGCTTTCTATCACTATGGTCAGAAGACGTAACAAGTTGTGAACTTACAGACTTGGGTTCAAATCTTTTTCTTTTTTTAAATTTATTTTTGGCTGCATTGGGTCTTTGTTGCCTCTAGTTGCAGCGAGCGGGAGGCTACTCTTTGTTGTGGTGTGTGGGCTTCTCATTGCAGTGGCTTCTCTTGTTGCGGAGCATGGGCTGTAGGAGCACGGGCCTCAGGAGTTGTGGCTCGCGGGCTCTAGAGCACAGGCTCAGTAGTTGTGGCGCACGGGCTTAGTTGCTCTGTGGCATGTGGGATCTTCCCCGACCAGGGCTCGAACCCGTGTCCCCTGCACTGGCAGGCGGATTCTTAACCACTGTGCCACCAGGGAAGTCCCAGATTCAAATCTTAGCACCTTAATAGGTGTGTGATCCTGGGCACACAAGTTCCATTTCCTTAATCTTACGCTGGGAAGTCATATAATCTACTTATCAGAATAAAAGAAATTATATGTAGAGCACTTAGCTTTAAACAAAAAGCTTTCAATAAGAAGTACGTATTACTATTTTTCTTATTCACTCTATTAGAGCAAATTTTAAACATAGCAATTACTTCAGCCTTCTAAATCCATGATTTGGCAGCCATTTAAACACAAGGATCATCACTTGATAAATACCAACTATCCACAAAGAGTAGCTAAGAAATTTATTAATAGGGATCACCCATTCTGTCAACAAATTATCTGCTGAATTCCCTATGCATGTGGTACTAGAATTGTATCTATTGCAAAGAAAATCATGCATTAACTTACAAAAAAAATCTGACTATGAAAATACTGACCCAGGGGCTTCCCTGGTGGCACAGTGGTTAAGAATCTTCCTGCCGATGCAGGGGACACGGGTTCGAGCCCTGGTCCGGGAAGATCCCACATGCCGCAGAGCAGTTAAGCCCATGCACCACAACTACTGAGCCTGCGCTCTAGAGCCTGCGAGCCACAACTACTGAAGCCCGTGCGCCTAGAGCCAGCCCGTGCTCCGCAACAAGAGAAGCCACCGCAATGAGAAGCCCAAGCACCACAACGAAGAGCAGCCCCCGCTCACCGCAACTAGAGAAAAGCCTGCGCGCAGCAACGAAGATAACGCAGCCAAAGGTAAATAAATTTTTTTAATTAAAAAAAAAAAAAAAAATACTGACCCAGAATAAACTAGCTAGAATTTCAAGACCTGTGTTTTTCCTATAAACCTGTAAAATCTAAAAAATTGAACATACACTCTCTTACTAAAACCGATAAAAAAGCAAAAGATTCTTATTTGGATCATTATCATATGTACATATATGAGCTGGTGTTTCTCCTCAAAAGACAGCTTTAATTTGACGATACTTATCAAAAGCCTAAATGCTCACTTTATTTGCTTGGGGAAAAAAACTCCATTTCTAGGACTTTATTCCATGGAAATAATCATGGACTTATGCAAAGAATATTAATCTTATTTATAACACCAAAATATGGCTAAGTTATAGTTATAACTTAGTTACATAAATATAACATAAATAATAATGGACTGGTCAAAATAAATGAGATACTCTAATAGATTTAAAAACATTAAATAACATGGAAGAGTATAACAAGATGCAAAGCCATGTGGACAGCATAATCCCAATTTTATAAGAAATTAATTAAATAGTGAATGACAGATACCAAACATTTATATTGCTTTTTTTCTGACAGGAGGATTTAGGGGATTTTTTTTCCTTCAAGTAATCCAATTCACCACAATTTTCAGCAATAAATAGGTGTTATCCTAGTAAGCAAGAAAAAATGGCCTATCTAATATAAAAAGACACTTAGTATTGTAATTAACTATCCTTTCTCATCTTGGTTAAAAAGCTTACTCTAAGTTCAAAGAGATAAAATAGGTATAAGATTTATGTCTAATTCAACAGATGTTACAATATATATAAAATAAACAACAAGGATCTACTGAATAATACAGGGAACTATATTCAATATCTTATAATTACCTATAATGGAAAAAAATATGAGAAAGAATATATATACATACACACACATATACATATGTATGTATATATGTAGGTATAACTGAATCACTTTGCTGTACACCTGAAACTAATACAACACTGTAAATCAACTTACTTCAATTTTTTTTTAATTGATGCTATAAATAAGCAATCTGAAGAACTAGTATCTCCCCTTTGGTAGCAAACTACTTAAAGAGAGAGCCAGAAGTGATGTGAGAATGGTGCTTAGAAAGTAACTACAGTATCAAAGAAAGAAAACTTTACTATCAGTATGAATATTCACTTTGCCACACTTAACTGGAAAACCCTCTAAGCAGTATTACACGATATGTAATACGATTATCTCAACTAGTCACAATGAACAAGGACCTGATATGTAAAAGACATTCAGTAAGGCACAGTCAAGTCTGAGCATGAACTCAAATACCACACAAGGGAACTCACCCATTCAACATTCACAATTTCTCTATCAGGGACAACACTACCTTTTAACTATATACAATAACTAATATGCGCATTTAGGTGGTATAAATTTTGTTTACATTTACCTGCTGCTGCCCTTGCTGAGCCTGTGGGGTGGTCTGTTGATTAGCAGAATTTGTTGCTGCGGCAGCGGCAGCAGCTTGCTGCTGGAAAAGGCTGGCGGGGTAGACTCCCCAGGGAGTAACTCCATAATACTGGTGAGGGACCACAGCCGGGCCTAAAAAATAGCAAGTTTAGACTATTAACAACCATCTCAATTTCCAAAGACAACACCTGACTCAGCAGACACTACTGTAAAATATTAACTTAATATATTGATTCATTCTAGCTAATCATGAATTCCATTTTTAAAAAACAGAAAATATTATACATGATCCCCACACCAAAGTCTTTTAAAGTCAGTAATATACTCCAGGCCTAGAGGAAGAAGCTAGTGAAGGACCAAGCATTGGAGATACTGAAAGAGAGCATAAGTGATAGAAGCTGGAACGGGTACGTGTAAGAACAGATGGAGGAATTGGCCTTGCTCAAGAAGGGAAATAAATGTAGAGTTTGTGTGCTTAAAGTGATGGAACACAGCAAAAGATTAAGTTGTACCCTGCTTTCAGTGGTAAGGATGGCACCTGAGGTGACTGATAGGGACAGGGATCTTGGTGCTTCATTAACTCCAGAAGCATGAAAATCCATCAGCTGTCTAACAAAGCCCAAGCACGCCACTGAACGTCCACGGCTCAAATTCTAAGAGGCTTGGTTTTCCTATTTCTAATGTCACAAAAAGCATTCAGCACAACTACATTCAGACATTGGTATATGAAATTCAAATTTGTCAAAGCTGAAAACAAGCAGAAATAAAAAATATAACACCTTGACTTCTTACAGACCTGAGTATGCTATACAAAACTAAGCATTCTGGGCTTCCCTGGCGGCGCAGTGGTTAAGAATCCGCCTGCCAATGAAGGGGACACGGTTCGAGCCCTGGTCCGGGAAGATCCCACATGTCGCGGAGCAACTAAGCCCGTGTGCCACAACTACTGAGCCTGCGCTCTAGAGCCCACAAGCCACAACTACTGAGCCCATGTGCCACAACTACTGAAGCCTGCGCGCCTAAAGCCCGTGATCCACAAGGGAAGCCACGACAATGAGAAGCCCACGCACATCAACAAAGACCCAACACAGTCATAAAATAAATAAATTTATTTTTTTAAAACAAACAACAACCAAGCATTCTGATTTAGCCTAAATAATCTGTTCACCCTCTTTGGAAACAAGCTACAGCTGCAGTCTCTGCCAAACAGAACATGCAACAGAGAAGTAACAGAGCTATGCAGAAAGCAACCTGGAAGGGGGCAGAACTCTAAACCACAGAATTCTCTGAAACTGGTGGCAAGAAACACCAAGGCTTATTTGCCAACTAAGACAAGGGCTCAAAGCCAGCTTCTCACATCTGCTGGAACACATCTCTAATAAGAGCCTGCTTAGTTAAAGCACAGTTTCAAATATTTGCAACCTGATTAAATAATTACTGCACTTTTCAGTGAAGTTCCATAAAGCTGTTTCAAATATATCCATTCTGACATAGTAGCCAACCCTGTAGAAATATGTACTTCATTAAGTCAAAATAAATTGGTAAATGTTTTTTGTTTCCCCATTAAGTTCTAAAACACAAGTGAGTCAAATTATATCACTGTCCAATATTATTCTGACATTTCTAATTCGGTATTTTCTGTATCTGTGGTCTTAGCCAAGATCATGAAGCTCTGTTCATAAAGATACCCACTGTCAAACACAGGGCAAAATGGTTCAAAATGAAGGTGCTGCTTAGAAAAACTATGCTACAAAATAAGGTATTTTTAAATAATAAATAGGCTGAAAAATTTTCAACACATAGGCATCTGAATAGTCTAAAAACAATACCTCCAAGTAGGAGAGAGTGGTGAGCCCCCAAACTCAGCTGACTATTGTTTATAAAGTGGGGTGGTCTTGGGACAGTTAAAGAAAGAATGAAGAAGAACACAATGAAGACTACCTGCGTCTTAGTTTCCTCACCTGCAAAATGGGTGTAATAGATGTTAGGGTGTTGTCACATCTGTTGTTAAAGGTTGGGGTGCAACCTGCAGTGACAGTCCCAAGGCTCCCCCAAGAGTCAACAAAAGCAAACCTCTACTGTGCACAAAATGCTGTTACAATAAACAACTGCACTGTCCTTTAAGTTTTCTCAACTGGCATTTCTACTACTTTCCTTGGTCATGTGGCTCATGACACAGAGTTTAGGAAAATAGCTCAGGGTGCATCATTAATTGGGCTTGGCTCCTCAGGATGCCTGCTTCAATTCCTGTGTGATTAACACTCCACAAGAATATGCAGTTTCACAGTTTGTGTAGTTAACATTTCTGGCTCTCTGTGAAATCCCTTAAGTCATTTTCAGTCTGGCTCAGCTGGTAAGTACAAAAGCAAGATTCTCATCACCAAACTATGATCTCAGTGAGGAGAAGTGTGTCATCCCTAAGACTAGTTCTTTGTTTCAAATAACATATAGTAAGTTAGTAAAGTCTGCAGAGGAAAGAAAGTACAGAGAAGACAATTCAGTATAACACAGACATTGTATACTACAGTGAAGTGCATGCATAGGCTTTGAGCTAGAGCTGGCTCAAACCCTAACTCTACAACATTTAAACTGTGTGACCCCTACTACCCAAAGCAATCTACAGAATTAATGCGATCCCTATCAAATTACCCATGACATTCTTCACAGAACTGGCACAAATAATCCTAAAAATTATATGGAACCACAGAAGACCCAGAATTGCCAAAGCAATCCTGAGAAAAAAGAACCAAGCAGGAGGCATAACCCAGCCAAACTTCAGACAATATTATGAAGATACAACAGTAATTGAAACAGTGTGGTACTGGCAAAAAAACAGACATATGGAACACAAGAGAGAACCTAGAAATAAACACACACACCTACAGTCAATTAATCTTCAACAAAGGAGGCAAAAATATACAGTGGAAAGAAGACAGTCTCTTCAGCAAGTGGTGTTGAGAAAGCTAGACAGCCACATGTAAATAAATGAAGTTAGAACACAGTCACACCACACTCAAAAATAAACTCAAAATGGCTTGAAGACTGAAATATAAGACATGACACCACAAAACTCCTGGAAGAGAACATAGGCAAAACATTCTCTGACATAAATCATACCAATCTTTTCTTAGGTCAGTCTTCCAAGGCAATAGAAACAAAAATAAACAAAAGGGACCTAATCAAACTTACAAGCTTTTGTGGACTTCCCTGGTAGTCCAGTGGCTAAGACTCCATGCTCCCAATGCACGGGGCCCCAGTTCCATCCCTGGTTAAGGAACTAGATTCCACATGCCTCAACTAAAGACCCCACAAGCCGCAACTAAGACCCAACGCAGCCAAATAAATAAGTAAATATTAACAACAACAAAAAAAACTTACAAGCTTTTGTACATCAAAGGAAACCATAAACAAAACGAAAAGACAACCTACAGCCTAGGAGAAAATATTTGCAAATGAGGAGACTGACAAGGGCTTAATTTTCAAAATATACAAACAGCTCATACAACTCAACAAAGGCAACAAAAAACAAACAACCCAACAGAAAAATGGGCAGAAGACCTAAAGAGACATTTTTCCAAAGAAGAAATACAGATGGCCAACAGGCACATGCAAAGATGCTCAACATTACTAATTATTAGAGAAGTGCAAATCAAAACAACAATGAGGCGCCATCTCATACCAATCAGAATGGCCATCATTAAAAAGTCCACAAATAACAAATGCTGGAGAGGGTGTGGAGAAAAGTGAACCCTCCTACATTGTTGGTGGGAATGTAAGTTGGTGCAGGCACTCTGGAAAACAGTATGGAGGTTTCTCAAAAAACTAAAAATAGAGTTGCCATATGATCCAGCGATTCCACTCCTGGGCATATATCCAGACAAAACTACAATTCAAAAAGATACATGCACCCCTATGTTAATAACAGCACTATTCACAATAGCCAAGATATGGAAACAACGTAAATGTCCATTGACAGATGAATGGATAAAGAAGATGTGGTACATATATATACAATGGAATACTACTCAGCCATAAAAAAGAATGAAATAATGCCATATGCAGCACCATGGATGGACCTAGAGATTATCATACTAAGTGAAATAAGTCAAGAGAAAGACAAATACCATACGATATCACTTATATGTGGAATCTAAAATATGACACAAATGAGCCTATCTACGAAACAGAAACATAGAAAATACACGTGTGTGTGTGTGTGTGTGTGTGTGTGTGTTGGGGGGGTGCCAGCGGGGAGGGATGGATTGGCAGTTTGGAATTAGCAGATGTAAACCATTATATATAGAATGAATAAACAACAAGGTCCTACTGTATAGCACAGGGAACTATAGTCAATATCCTGTGATAAACCATACTAGAAAAGAATTTTAGGGACTTCCCTGGTGGTCCAGCGGTTAAGACTTCATCTTCTAATGCAAGGGGTATGGGTTTGATCCCTGGTCAGGGAGCTAAGATCCCACATGCCTCAAGGCCAAAAAACCAATGCCTCAAAGCCAAAAAACCAAAACATAAAACAGAAGCAATATTGTAACAAATTCAGTAAAGACTTTAAAAATGGTCCACATCAAAAAAACAAAACAAATAACAAAAACCTTTAATAAATAAAATTTTTTAAGACTGTATATATGTATAGCTGAATCACTTTGCTGTATAGCAGAAATTAACACAACATTGTAAATCAACTGTACTTCAATTAAAAATATACAAAAATTTTTAAACAAAAATTAAAAAATTTTGCACAAATAAAACAAGGTAAATATGGGATATTACAGATATATTAGTTAACTCGATGGAGGGAATCCTTTCACAATGTATACATATATTAATGTTGTGTACTCTAAATACATTACAATTTTGTCTGTCAATTATATCTCAATAAAGCTGGAGGGAAAAGTAGACACTAAATAAATAAATCGTGTGACCTCAAGCAAGACAGCTCTCTGAGCCCCAAATTCCTAATCTGAAAAGCCATCATCCAACAATTCATATGAATGAAAAGCACTCACTAGCAAACAGTTAATAAGGGTTCAATAAACATTAACGGTAATTAGCAAAGATTCTACTTCCCCTAAGGGCAACAGGGGCAGAGAAATTATACTACATATGTTCCCATCACAACCCATGCCAAAATGTAAACAATTCTAAAGAAAATATGAAATTCTATGCTGCATTTGAGTTCATAATTACAAATCATATGCTATAAAATATGTGAAATCTTACAAATAATATTTAGTCACAATTAACATGACTTGGGATGTCTCCAAAGAATATTTACTTTGGAAGACATTAAGTCTGTCCTAATGTTGAATTCAATCTACCATATATTTATGATCGCACCATGTTGACAGCTACTGTGCCACACAGAGTCAAGTAACAAAAGTGCCTGCCTTTAAAAGAGTTCAGTCTCAAAGGGGAAGAAAACCCAGCCATGTACACGTCCACAAGCATATAAATACAAAGTGATGATCAGAGAAAGAATAGGGAAAGGTCAGCAAAGGAAGGCTTTCTAGAGGTGACAATAGCAGCTAAGAAGCTTCCCAGGCAAAGAATGGGGAAAGAGTTTACTTTAGAGGACTAAGGAGACCATAATGTCCAAAGACGCAGAGGCCTAAACCAGTGTGGTATGTGTAGCAAACTAAAATCAATTTAGTACTGCTAGAATGTACGGTATGAGCCAGTGGGAGCCAATCTGAAGGGGGAGAAAGTGGTGCACATGTAGAGACATCCATATAGTCGTGGAGAGATCCCTATACATAGTGGGTCCAAATCCTCACTAATCCTCATAATGTCATGGCAGTTCCTTAGAAACACTGATTCCAAGGAACAACCCACCACCATCACCACCACCACCCAAGTAGTTTGGAATGACCAGCCATACTGACATTAACTGCAGTATGCTATATTAGAGTGGGTAAGACAGAAATCAATGAAGGGTTTAAGTAGAAGGATAAAAGGGTAAGATTTGTGGTTGAGACAGTTTTCTTGAACAATCTAGGTGGATGAAGAAGGGGAAGGAAGGAACAAAACTGAAAATACGTAAGAGAGTAGCTTCCCTGGTGGCGCAGTGGTTAAGAATCCGCCTGCCAATGCAGGGGACACGGGTTTGAGCCCTAGTCCGGGAAGATCCCACAGGCCGCAGAGCAACTAAGCCCCTGCACCACAACTACTGAGCGTGCACTCTAGAGCCCGTGCTCCGCAGCAAGAGCCCGTGCTCCACCTCAATGAGAAGCCCGCGCACCACAACGAAGAGTAGCCCCTGCTCGCCACAACTAGAGAAAGCCCGTGCACAGCGACAAAGACCAAATGTGGCCAAAAATAAATAAATAAATTAATTAATTAATTAATTAACTTAAAAGAAAGCACATAAGAGAGAACAGCTGTAAAAGTCTACGTAAAGATTAAACGGACCTGGACTAGGGTAGACTAGAGGTAGTAGGAAGACCTGAGCAAGAGGAGAAATTCCCGAAATATATATGAGCAACTGGTGCCTTAGTGATCAAAAATATCTATACAGTAACACAACATTGTAAATGAACTATATGTCAAATAAAAATTAATTAATTAATTTACAAAGGAAGTGGCCTAAAGGCATTTGCACCACGTAAAAAAACAAAAAACAAAAACCAAAAACTATACAGGAGGTAGCTGATTAACCTGCCTTTAAATGTGTTCACGTCTGTTACAGCTAAGCAGAGATGTCTAACTGGCCGACAGATGGTCCTGGAAATCAGGAGAGAAATCTCCACTGGAGACATGGATTGGTGAAAGAGTATAAAGAATGCGTGCCCATCAAAATGACTTTTTAGCAGGTGAGAAAATCCCTCGTGTGGCAGAATGTCTCACCTAGTGTCGCTGCTGCAGCCAATCCAGCTGTGTAGGGGTCCGTCCCTGGGGGCGCAGCACTGATGATGTATGGGTTGGGGACAAACGCAGCGGGAGCTAAACCTGCTGAAAACATACCTGTCAGTAAAAACAAACTTGACTAAAAGTGCAGCCCTACCAAACACCTACACAGTTTGGCTAATCATTCCAGGCTGTAGGTGAGGAAAAAAAGAAAAAAGAGAAGATAGGATAGGTTGAGACTAAAATGGAATTTTAAGAAGATAAAATAATCCCTGTACTAAAGATTATGGTGACATCTATCTATCGTCTATTTTTTTTAGCCTTTGCTAAAGACGTACAATTAAAACTGCTATGCAGTTTTTCATTCAGCACAATTTCTAAAAGACTATAAAAATTACATTATAACAGGCTAAAACAAAGCAATTTAAAAGACTTTGTAATGGGATAGAAGGACTTATTTCCATTTAAACAATTTTCCAGTTTTCCTCAAAGAAGATGCATGCATATTTATAAAGACTGCTATCTACAAGTATAAATTAAGTAAGACCCAGGCAAAGGCCTTTATGCCTAGACTTAATACTGCTGACCCTTTGACAAAGCAGGGGTTAGGGGTGCCGACCCCTACGCAGCCAAAAATTCATGTATAACTTTAAAGTCAGCCCTCCATAGCCACATTTCTGCATCAACGATTCAACCAACCGAGGATCAAGTAGTACTGTAGAACATTTACTGAAAAAAAATCTGAATATAAGTGGACCTGTGCAGTCCAAACCCATGTTGTTCAAGGGTCACCTGTATATCTAGGTTGGAAGCAAGTCTTTTCTTCCACAGCATTCCACAATCCATGATTGGTGATCTTCTATCTATTCAATCGTGTCATTTTAACACATTAAAAAAAAAATTTCTACTTGTAAAGCACTTTGTTTCAAAGAGACCTGAAAAAAGTGGGGGAGGGGTGCAGGGAGTCTAGGCAATAAGACAAAAATATGCACATCAAAACATTAATAAGTGCAATAGGAAAAGGGCAAAGCTACTGTACTTTAAAATACTTTTTAAAATTTTCAATACATGCTACTTGGAAAACAGGCTTATAGGTACTACTTGCTACTCAATAAGATGTGACATTGATATATCCATAGTCTACACAAGCCCAACAAGCACAAAATTACTGTTATTTGAGTTCATCCAAACCTACCAACAGAGTTGATGCTACTTTAAATACTGAAACAGCTGAGGCAGAGCAATAACTGGATACCAAGAAATCTTATCAGTTGAGGTCTAGAAAAATAAGAATGTTGCTAAAGACAACTGGACAAGAGTAAGAGGCCATTTATTGTACCTTGAGGGATTTGTCTGGACTTTTTGACAATCAGTCTGCTGGGTTCCACAGCAGCCGCTATCCTAAAATGGGGTCACCCCTATAAGGGAGCTTTCAGCTCAAGGACTTACCAATGTGGGGTTGATGCGCGGCTGCCAGCGCGTACTGCTGCTGCTGAGCGGCCGTCAACTGTTGGACAGCAAGTGCGTTAGGTCTTTGGAACAGCTGAGGGAAGAAAAGGACATGATGAGGTTAGAGAACCTGTCTTGTGAAATAATTTTAAAACCTCTCTGAATAAAAATTTCCACAAACCCTTGTTTAGACATGATGCTTTAAACAAAAACGTTCACATGTTCTACTCCATTCCCTTGGTATCTATGATGCTTCATAGTTCTGTTTTCCCTCTCTTGCTTTACCTTAGTTTGGTGTGCCCAGTTCCCGTGTGCTAACTACTCACAGGTTATATGTCCCCTGAACCACAAACATACATACAAATGCCCTAAGAGCTATTCCAGGTCTGAGGTTGCTGCCTGATCCAGAGCAACTTAAAAACTAAATGAGTATACTTCAAATGACTTACCACGTTGCACCGAGTGCTGTTACCTCCCTTCAGTTCCTTTACGAACCCCACAAACACCTTGAATTAATTCTCACCTATTCACATTTTGGAGTATTCATTTCATCCTCTGGCTGCCTCTTCTTGGGGAAATTATATTGGATACCTTCCTCAACTAGTGGCTTATCATAATGGGTAAACTGGACAACTGTGCAATTTTGGGGGGCTCCCGAGTTTCCTAGAATACCAATTCTTTTATACATAAGAAAAAAAAACAATAGAAGTATAGCTGCTACTAACAAAACTTGGATTATGAGCTCAGACCTAGCACACTGTTAAGTTCCCAAGGAAAGGAGTTCAAAGGTCTTGACAAGAATATCCCAAGATTCTCTCTTATTACAAAGTCAATCACTCATTCTTTCATTCATTCTACAAATATTTATGAAACAACACCTGCTAGGCACTGTGCAAGGAACTAGGAACACAGCACTGAATAAAATGTTCATACATTTTAATATGAATAATTTTGGTACAAAGAAAGGGGATTCCTGATTTTGGACTGCCCTGACGTGCCTCCTTCCAAGGGGTTATACTAAAGACTTCTTTATCTTCTGAAATCAGACTAGGAGAATTTACTGATGGGACCTCCCTACAGAGGACCTTCAACCTACCTGCTCTTTCTACAGGACTTTTCAATGTTTCGGCTAACATCACTGGATGATATATAACAGACAACATGGATCTTGAATTACAGATGTCTTCATAAAAAGACCTGATTGTTTCAGACATTAGGAGAAAATGTCATTCTGACAACTCAGCTTAATTATCATCACAACTGAACTTTTAATGTTATCTTAGGTGGTGGACTTTATTCTATGATCTGGTTACTTCTGGGCCTCAAATAAGTGAGTAGACTGATTTTAAAAAATTGTTTTTAAAAGGTGAATATTCTGAACATACTGGCCAATTGTACTTGTTACCTCTCTTTCTATATATTCATCTTTCTAAAAACCAGAGTAAAATAAGCCTCTGCTTTCACAGTATGAATGACAAAAGTAAACACGTAGTACAGATTTCAATATAGAGTTTTTTATTTTCAAAGGTTAAAGAAAAGAAAAACTTCATTACGATGCTGGTAAAAAGACAGTACTACTTTACAAGCATTGATTAAATATCAAGTATTCAAAAGAAATATAGGGGGCTTCCCTGGTGGCGCAGTGGTTGAGAGTCCGCCTGCCGATGCAGGGGACGCGGGATCGTTCCCCAGTCCGGGAGATCCCACATACCGCAGAGCAGCTGGGCCCGTGAGCCATGGCCGCTGAGCCTGCGCATCCAGAGCCTGTGGTCCACAACGGGAGAGGCCACAGCAGTGAGAGGCCCACATACCACCAAAAAAAAAAAAAAAAAGAAATATAGGAATCTATTGACAAACATATAAAAACAACTGTTCACTCCAGGAAGGGAGCCGACCAGTACTATCTGGTACCTACACCCTGTGATTATTGCCAGGCTGGTTTCTGTTTCACCTAAAGGACAGTGCCTCTGTAGTGCTCCTACCAACAGCTGCTCCCCTACCCCACCCCCCATAAGACAGGCAGCCAGGAAGCAGGAAACAAGTAAAATAGTGGAAAGCTGTTTAAAAATTTTTTCCAAGGTTGTGAAAATACCTCACAGTTCCACTAAACATCTACTGTCCCTTCAATGGATCTCTGGAATTTTCCTAGCCTAAAACCTTTTGAAATATTTAACATCTCAGACACCGCTCATGCTAGCCTCTTCCCTCTACCCTTCTTGGGCCTGCTGCAAATAAAATAACTCATTTCATTCAACAAACATTTTTTTGAGCACTTATTATTAGCTAGGAGCTGCAACATGAAGTTAGGGAAATAAGGATACTAGTGTGTTCGGAATATAACTCTTGAGGTTATCTTGATTTATTAACCGAAAACAGTACTCCAATACCATTCCATTATGACTTATCCTCACTTCACATGCTTTTAACATTTCATGTAACATTACACATATGTACTGTACCTGTAAATATACATATAAATACATAGTGTGTGAATAAAATAACCATTCCGCATAACATCAGTCTGTGGTCCTCACTACCATGTTACCACTGAGAGTAGGGACTATTACTTTTAACTAAAAACATATAGGCCCTATAAAAGCGCCCATATATCCTGCTATTAACCAACTTTGAGAGTTGGTTAATATCTCAGTGATTATGGCAAAAAGAGAAGGAATTATTTTGAGTGCATTTTGCAATAAACAATTAACATAAGTAAATTATGCATTGACAACAGGCAGATTTGATTATAGTATAGATTACAGCAATTCTAGCACATTTTCTTTATGTAAATGGTCCAATATTAACTGGGAATACAGGTTATTCAAAACGAAATTGGGTAACTGGCAAGTGATGGATTCTAAAGGATCCTGAAAAACTCATACAAATGCCATCTGCTGGGCAAAGTGCTGAACTCTGTCAACATTTTTATGATTTTCACAGAGTAAGCCAATAATAACTGAGAAACACAATACTGTGAAACTTGGGGTAAATGCTTATTTTAAGGTCAGTATAATGATAAATGTGCCACAATTTATTGCCATTTACTTAGGCAGAATTCATAAGCTATTCAAGAAACTGAATGCAGGGGGAAATATGTCAACTACTTCAAGCTTATCAAGGTTCCTAATAAGAAATAACTGAAGGCATAATTTGGGAACCACACAAGCAAGCTGGTTTACCTCCCTTCTCTGACAATATATGAACTAACAAAAGACACCCTGCATGGTTTATATTCCAGAAATGATTCCGGGCAGTCAAAAACACCCAACATAGTGACTGGCATACAGCTGGCACCTGATAAGAGACAGCTATTACTACTATTGTTATCAATAACAATTGCTGGCATAAAAACATTGTTGTTGAGTTTTCAGAATCTGGAAGAGTAATATCTAAATATGGAGTTAGCCAATGTCAAAGACTATCCTTTCTCCCCCCAAAATAAAATGTACTGCCAGGCCTGGCTTCTTACCAGTTTAAGGCAATATACATAGTGGAGAGAGGACAACAGCACAGAGTCTGGGGCCAGAAAGCCTGCATTCATGTCTCGGCTCTACCACTGACTGTGTATGTGAAACACTGGGCAGGAAAACCTCTGTGCTTTACTCTCCTCCTCTCTCTAACAGGGACAATAAAGATTTGTCTAACTCATAAGGTTGTTCTAAGTATTAAAATCAATACACATAAAGCACCTGAAAGTCCTTTATATGTGATATTCTTTCTGATGAATGAGGAGAGCACCCACACACATGGACAAAGCCCTTCTGTGGGCCACCTCTTACAGCTCCTCACCCAGTAAGGCAGCCCAGGATGGGTGGGACAAGGAAAGCAGAAGGCAAGACTCTTCTGAGTCAGTGTTAAAGTCAAAACCCCACTGAGTTCATGAGCACCAACTGCCGTCAGGTCATAAAAAGGGAAGAAAGAAAAACCTTTTTAGTTTCCGTTGTTGATGAGTATTTTTTAAAACATACTCAAGGCAGAAAAAACTAGGAATGCAGTTGAATACTCCATGCATCAAAAGGCTTTATGTTTCTAGTACTAGGTCCAAAGGAAACTGCTAGGAGCTAGAAACCAAAACAAAGATGTTTGCATAGCTGGTAGTATATGATCTTCAGTAAGTCTGTAAGCTTCATGATGTCTTAATTTTCTTATCTATAAAAATAAATAAATAAATTCTGCCCAAGTAAATTGTAAAAAAAAATTAATAAATCTATAAAAATATAATAGCTGCCCTACCTCATGGGGCTATTCTCAGAATTCACAGAGAAAAGCCCTTCAAACAATAGAGTATTACACCAATAGTGGGGCTATAAATTTTTAAGAAAAAATTATATCCTGGAGCTAGTCCTCAGTATATAAAATTTGTGAAAGTTTGCTACTGTCTGAAGCTTCTAGATCAAAGTTCATTTTTGACCAGGTTATTTGAACAGCTGCAATAATCAACTAATAATTACAATGATTTTTGGTTTAACAGGTACATATAAACTATGCTGCCAATTTTTTAAAAAACAAAAAAATTCGTATTTCTTTAGCAGATGAAGAATCGGATTCCAAAATAAATGATTTCTAAATAAGGTGAGGAAAAATATATCCTTCCATCAAATAAGTTAATATCTTTTGAGAAAAATCATATTCTAAAATTTCAGCAAAGTCAAGTAACAATAAAGGTAAGTTTCAACTGACCTAATTGCTAGCTAAAGTCAGCATTTTAACAGTGACTATACGCATGACACTGACAGAATAATCTTCCTCTTATTTATAAACTGAAAAGAAAGCCAAGAATTTTAAACACCTATATTAAAACTATGCACACACTTGGTCTCATAAGAATGACATTTAAATCACTACCACACTTTAAAAAGCAATGCATGCCAATTTCCTCTCCCATCTGACTAGGGCTTTCAGAGTACTGTCTCTTTGTTAAAAATTCATGCTTAACAGGTTAGAGTTTTAGTACTTCAGTACACAATTTTGTAAAACATGCCACATCATTGGGTTATTTTTATATTAACTGAACCCTAAATAAAGAATATCAACAATTAACCAGATTAATCCACCTGATTACCAATCTTGGCTTTGGTGTCTGTTACATATGACTGTAATATAACGAAACCTAGTAATATTTTTCTAAAGTATACTTAGGTAAATATAGATAATTGCATAGCTATTTATTAAAATAAAGAATATTGCTCAAGCATCAAAACACAAAATGGTATGAACACAGTATATGTGAGCTGTTCACTTTGTTTTCCAGGATTAAAGAGAAGACAATGAGGGGAAAATGAGGAAAGAGATATCAATGAGCATTTCAAACTACCCTAAATTAAGGGTTCCTAACCCCAGATCTGGGGCAGATAAAGTTATCTTTATTGTCATGAAATTTAGCATGTCCTCCAATTATTATTGTAGGCAATAAACCACATTAAATTTAGCCACACATCTGTGATTTAATCACCAACAGCAATCATATATACTTTCATGTTACTTTATGATTGTTAGGCATCTCAAAATCTTATTATGACGGCTAGTACGACTACCTCTATCTCATGCATCATATGATAAAGAAGCAAATTTGTTCAATTTGTTGTCAAACAAATTTGTTGTCAAATATTGTTATAGCTATTTATATATAATTGGCTTTCTCTGTAATCCTACTTACACTATACATTTTTAAACAGTATTCTGAGAATTCAGTCTGAGATCTTACCTAACTGCTAAGGGGTTCATGGCACCAAAAAAGGAATCCCTGCTCTTAATACATCTCAGGTTAACTTTATGGTTAACAGTGGCTACACAAGTAATTTAACTATCCAAAACCAAAGTATCCCTAAGTACAGTTAGTTTGTAATAAATTAAATGAGAATTACCTTTTCTGTACTTTCAGGCTGCTTTATGTGTCTAAATATAACCTGATATTAAGTCTTATGAAACCAACTTATTACACCAAATGAAATAAAATGAAATGAAACAGGACACAAGAAGGAATTATTTATTTTGTCAATTTTCAAACATAAAAGCACAAAGCTACCGTACCAATTATAGCAAATAACTCAAAACTTAAAAAAAAAAAAATCCTCTGATGCCCGTTTAAGAAAGCCATGATAAAAATGTACAGAAAAATATGTGCCACATTAGATCTTTGGTTCAATCCTCACAATCATTAATATTGTCTGTACTCAGTCGTGGCTCTCAAGGCCTCTGTGACCTGGACTCAATAACCAAATGCATCTATCTCCTTTTTAGCTTCTACGTGTATCTTCTACTCCCGTCAACCAATGATCACACCACTGTCATTTCCATCTCCATATCTCTGTTCTCTTAACTGCAGCAATATACATTCCACGTGTCATTCAAGTTAGGTCTATGCAAACTTGGTCCTCATTGAGCCCTTCCCTGGTCTGACAGGATCCTCGACCAACCAATTTAGCACTTAGTTCCTCAACCATTCCATAATTGTTTCATGTATGATAGTCACTCTATGAACACTAGCTCTGTTCTCTATGGACAAAACCTAAAGTTCCTGGAAGGACACAACAGTCAACAGTTAACTGATTAATATGGGCAAAAGAATGCTACTAAGCTAACACTCAGCACAGAAAAGCTAAACCATGATAATTAAGTCATTACTTCTTAAAAATGTCTCATTAATGACCATAAGGCAGCACAGCAAAGTCAGTAAGACTCACAACACTATCTATGCAACCCCACAAGTCACTTTTCTTCAACCTCAACTACCAGCTAGGGTGACTGTTTCTACATTATCTATTGAACACATATATGTTCATTTCTAATTTTAAGTCTTTAGTTTACTATTTCCTCCACTGGAATTTTCATTCTTCTCCTGGTATAAACAAGTCTTGCAAGGCACAGCTCAAGATCCACCTCTTCCATAAGGCCTTTCTTCCCCAGGTTAAGAGTATGCTCTCCCTAGGACATGGGCATAAATGGTCTCATCACTTGTCATGGAGTATCTCCTTGCACTATTTAAATGACCAAATGAGCCATAATAACTAAACTGAGAGCCATGGGGTTGGGGAAGCCCGTTCCATTCATGAAAGATATGCTTGGCTACAGGTGACAACAAAAAATGCAAACAGAAGGTTATAACCTGCACTCCACAGATCTGTGATCTCCCTGAAGTTATCCACAAAATAGAGTGTCAAAAGAATTATGTTTTTTGATGAGAGGACTACGGCTTTTGATCAGATGGCAAGAGGGCTCTGACAGTAAGAAGGTTAAATACTGATTCAGGAGGTGAATTTCCTGGATATTATATAGGTCCAGTTATTTGTCTATGAGGCACATCTACTGGGCTAGACCTAAACGACTCACATATTAGAACAGATGCAAGGCCTCAAAAAGTGGCTTCCAGACCTCTTAGAAGGCTAGTTCCCAATTTTAGTTTTGGGAAGTATATTAAATATGGGGGATGTTCTGAGATAATATAATAGGGGTGTGGAAAAGGTTCCCTGGAAATTTGGTCCATTAAAGCAAAGCAGAGGACACAGAGGGATCAAGACCCCACCTTACCCTCTGAGGAGATTATAATCTAGCAGAGGACATGTAATCATAACACAAAGCAGAACACGATGATTCCTTTTCTTAAGGGAAGCACAAAGCACTACAGGGTTCAAAGGAGACAGACATGACAACTTTTTGATTTGGAAATCAAGAAAGGTAACAGCACTGGACCTTGAAGAATGAGAACCATTTTAATTAGTAGAAATGGAAAGGGGAATAAAACGTTAACGAAAAGCAAAAGGGTAAAAAAGATTAGAAGGATAAAGTGTAGGAACAAACACCAATTTACAGTAGAGCAAGGATCCTTCCTTCTTAATTACTACTGGCTTTTATGGTGGAGCCTTTGGGAAGTTAAGGGGCTTGAAGAGTCTTGGGCCAACGGTTCCCAGGCATGCTATTAGGCTGCCAAGTACAAGAATGTGTACAGCCATCTACTCAGAATAGCAAGAATTTATGAGCCCATGGGACAAAATAACAATGATCACATCCTATGATGATGGTGTACCTGTGTAACAATGTCCCTATACTGCAGCAACCAAGACATGCATGCGAAGTCAGAACCCAACAATAGTTAAACTTGCAAAATAATAACGTTAACGTCCAAAAACTGCTGAAATGAGATACATGGTAAAGGCACCCCAGGTTTTATAAATCTGAGTGGGTGGTGTCTTTGATTTAATTGTGTTAACTATTTGGGGGTATGCAAAAGTACATTTCTGTTCAAGTTCTAATAATTATCCAGGCTCCTCAAAAATTGATAGAATTATTTTGAAACCCAAGATCCATAAATCAAAAGAGAGTCCCAACTCTGATTATGAGGTAAAGAACAATTATATGAAAGAGAATCAGATTTTCATTCATAAGAGGTTGGAGACAAACACTTCTTAAATAAACACTTCTTCAGTAACAAGCAAAGAGTTAGATTGGGTTAGATTGGGAATGGAAGCTAAGAACCAAAACCGCCTAGAGTTCTAAGGGTTGCTAGGGGAAGTTCAGACCAATAAGACAGAGTAAAAGAAAGAATTCAGATACAACTTCTTGAGATAACTAGGTTAGAGGAACCTGATTAGAATCAGCCTGCACTTAACATACCTCAATTTAGAGAGAGAAATCACCACATTAATGTTCTAAGCTGAACAAGTTGAAGTCTACACAGTAACAGTGTGTCCCTATGTTTGCTGATGTGACACAAAATATCTTAAAGTCTATTATCTCCTCAGCATCTGAAGTAATTTCTGGCTTCACTCAAAAGTGCTGTTTTGAGGATTCATTGTGAAAAAACATAAAAAAGAAGACAAAAAGCACAGGAAGTCAAATTCCTATGGAAAGATGAGCATACCTACTGGGAACTACCGGGAGACTAGTGTACACTTTTAGTTCACTTTCCCTCTGGAAAAAGAGTTGGTTAATTAAACCTAATATATCCATCTGATATGAGCACAGAGTATGCACATCACATCATCCCTTAAAGGGGTTTGTTTTTGTAAACTTCACATGGTTAACTTTATTATCCAATCATCTATCAATCAAAATTCATTTAAAATCAGCCATTTATGACAACTAAAGGGACAGTATGGTACAACTGATCTACAAAGACCATAAGCCAATTTTCCCCACAGAAAAAAATTATAGATATATAATTTCTAAACTTCAAAATGAGATTTTA
Source organism: Physeter macrocephalus (assembly GCF_002837175.3). NCBI lineage: Eukaryota > Metazoa > Chordata > Mammalia > Artiodactyla > Physeteridae > Physeter > Physeter macrocephalus. The sequence continues at coordinate 11,198,977 of NC_041216.1, read as the reverse complement.
ATCTTTCAAACCTAGAAGTTTATATTTATATTCCAAAATTAAGGAGTGTCAGAAATTCATGGCCCATCAAAGTGCTTGTAGCCACAAAGGAGAACTTGTGGTACTTAACATGTTCAGGAGGCTACCTACCCCCTTTTTATAATTCAGACAGCTAATTTTCCTTCAAAAAAAATTAAACAGAAGAATCAGTAAACCCTAGAGTTAGTCATACCACGCCTTCAAAACCAGAAGGCACACATACAATATATTCCAAAGACTTATGAATAAAAGAAGAGCCAGGTCATTTCACTGCAGATTTTATGTCACATGATTTATGTTTTTCCCCTAATTACATTCTAATTCTTTTGAAAGGTACCAGGTATGTCTGTTACCTGCAGTAACTCACTTAATTAAAAGACAGGACTAATAAGACATCTAGCACTGGACTCCTGACAGTGGCAGACAACAGAGTTTACTATTTTAAAAGCAAAACCCAACAGCAGTACAATCACATTAATCTTCAGTGAATTAATTTAACATTCAAGAGGATTGTGTTACAAGAGGTAACACCACCACATCCCCTCCCCAGGCCCTGAAGAAAGAGAGATGAGCCAAAGGAAGTACACAGAGCAGGGTGGTCTCTTGCCAATAAACCTCAACATGGGACTAAGCTTCTGGAGGGGAAGATGCAGAGGCTTTGTAATCCACATCACTGTTGGGTTAATAAGGACTGGCTTTCGAAGGCCTAAAATAATGTCACCCTCCTCCCATTACCCCATTCTCAGTTACTTGAATAATGTGCTGGCTGGAGGGAAAGCAGAGAGAGTGACAGAGACACACACAGTACCTGTTGTTGAGAATTGTAGTCAAAAAGTCCCACAGTTGCTGCTGCTGAGTCCACAGGTACCTGCGTGCCTGAATAATCAAACTGAAGAGGCTCCATGCCCACATGTTCCATGGGGTCCAAGGGGACACTCTGGGACTCCATGTTGGAGAAATCCTCCACAGGCTTGGCACCATTGGTGCTGGTCAGCTGGGCTAAACCCTCAGAACCATTCTGGTTTGGACCCAGAAGATCCACTTCATTAGCAGAGTTCTGGCAATTACCAGGGGTACGGCTAAACAGAGAAAGTAAAGGGCATTAAACCTTATTTTGAGTGGGGAGGGACACTACAGCAACCTAAGTTTAAGGACAACGTCCTTGACAGCTCATTACCAATAGTATTTAAAACTATTTCTACAAAATGACTGGAGACCCTTCTGGTGCTTATATGTTCTATCCTATAAAATGACTCTTCTATTGCTTGCCTCTCCACCACAACCCACCCCTTAAATTTACATTAACTGCTATTAATTTACAATCCCTTTAACCAAGGGGCCCAGATTTGAGGAACACGGGATGAACTGGGAAAAAAAATCACTGCCTGTGGCATCCATGAAAACAGAAATCCCAAAATACAGATAGTAAAATATGCCCCCCAAAAGCAACATCTACTCTTTAAACAGAGTCAATGGACAAAGTAGTTTCTAAGGGGAAATTCCACATCTGAGAATAATTCTATTTCAAAAAAATATTTTTTAATAGGTGAAAATGTTGTGTGTGTGTATTTCCTGGGTACCACTGGCCACTGATAAAACTGTCTCCCCTTTTCCCCTTCTAAGAAACCAGAAGCAGACCATTACAAAGTAGTACAAAATAAATTCGTATCTAGGATAAGCCCCTGCTAAGGAGACAACTCTAAGAATTAAAAGTAACGTGAGGATGTAATTTATCATCCAAAGCAGGACACTCCTAAGAGCAAAAAGGCAGTGTTAAGAAATATCCTGGGACACAGGTATAAACAAATACTGTCCTGGGTAATTCAGGACACATGATCACCCTACGTAAAAAGATTACAGGACTATATTATTCCAATTCAGACTAATATAGAATAATATTATATTCTAGTCAGGGAGTGTAGCCTGTGACTACATTCTAAGCCTAAAAGAAATCTTATCGCTGGTACAAATGAAAGCTCTTGTCGTGTTCTTTGACAGACACACAAACCCTACCACTACCACCTGTCCTGAAGTCAAATACCACAAAACAATGCCACAGGCTGCTTGAGATTCAGGATGGAGAGGCTACCCAAATGCATCTGAAAGACCTTTGATAAATGTTTATTTCTCTGTGTCTCAAATTTCTTCCAAAGACTGTAATTCTTTACACTCACAAGATACAAAAGTTAGGTTAGGAAGACTAAACAATTGAACGCTGTTCTACAATGACCCAAAATATATTTTAATTTGACTTTGTAGATTATTAGGATAAGGGGTGGGTGGGCGGGTGGGTGTGGGTGCAGATACACACACATTAGTTTTAGAATACAATTACATTACTAAAAATTAAATTCTCTTAACTATACATGAGTGACTAAGGATTTTTAAATTTTTAAAAATCATATACCATCACTAAATGCTAGCTACATAAATGAAGAATAAACACAGTATCATTTTATTACTGTGCATATTAAAATTATAGGGTAAAACCTGCAAATCAATTACAACCAGAGATGGAATGAGAGGCCTCCATAGAAGGGATATGATTAAGAACAAGTCACTTGAGCTGCATCTCTGGTTCTTCAAAATGAAGAAAATGATACCTAACCTGCCTACCTCAAAGGGAGCTTATGAGTCTCAAGTAAAAGAATGTTTAAGTTCTCAACTGTTTTTCCTTCCATTCTAACATGCCAGAGCCATATGACACACTTCCATTAGTAACCATGATTTCTCCCAAGATAGTGATTTGGGAGAAATCCCAAGGCACCCATCCCAGGTGATTTCGATATTTGAGAATCACTTAAATGATCTTTATGAAATCATCCTGCAAATTACAGAGCTCTATACACATGGGAAGTCTATTGTTTTGGCAAAACATCAGGCATGGACAAATCTTAGAAAGTTCCACCTTACCAGTTAATTTACAATCTTTGTGGTATGGCCTACACTAGACCCAATAATTAAAAAGGACACATAGGGAGGGAAAAAGAAAACTAAAATCAAAATAAAACTGAATGAAAACAAAAACCCATAACCCTCATTCAAAAAACAGAAGTGTAAAACATACAAACCTAAAATCTTTGACGTCTGCGTCAATCCCATTCTGCACTGGTAAACCATTGGTCTTGTCCATCACATCACCCTCCTCCTTCAAATCTCCTAGCTTATCTCCATCAAACGTACCCTTGTTCTTCTTTTCACCTTTGTCGTTTTCATCACTGTCTGCATCCCTTGGGCCCTGTTTAAAAAATAGCTTCAGCTTCACTAATCATCATCAACTAACAATAGTGGGCAACCACTGTGGACACCAGACTACACTAGATGCTAATTAGAACAGGAGAGTGTCCATGACCTTTCAAGACATTACAATCTAATTAACAGACAACACAGAGGCAGGAACACTGCAGAAAGTCTTGCCAAATGGGGGAGACAGACATACATTTATGTTACAGAGTTTAGGACAGTCTTATCATGACCAATGTCCCACCACCCCATTTTTTTCCTTTCTACCCAAAGCCCAACCACAACTTTATATTCTTGGTTCTACTTCTCTGCTCTCAAATCTAACTCTATAGAGTAGCTCAACTCCTAATAAGCCCCAGGAATGGCAGCTAATAGTATAGTTGGAATGTACTAAGCCTACAAAATGAATTTCCTACTTCCATTGCCGATGGTAACTCCTCCCTTACTTCTGAATATTGAGCTAAGTGTGGTCTAACATCAGTCCAATTCGATTACTCTATACACCTCATCTTGGGATATATGCCCTGCCAATTAGCACTACCACCACCCCAGTTCCACCCAATATCTCACGGTTTACTGAATTTATAATTCACCAAACATCCTATACTTGATTTTTTTAATCCTTCAAAACATGTTAAATCTAACTATGAAATTCTTTCACAAAGAGTACTCTAAGAAGTGCTTACCAGTTGGCTTCCACTGCCTGTCCCATACCACGGACTACATGAGAGCGTGTTAAGCTGAATCATTAATGCAACAGAATTTATCTCTGAAGTGCTTCAAACTACAAAGATTAAAAGACTGTACCTAAAAGAACTGATGTGGTGCCAAGCACACTGATGTCCTGTTTTTTAAGGAACTTAAGTCTGTCTCCTCTTACCAACATTCTAAGTTAAGACATGGACATTTAAAGCAAATATGTATTGATTTCCAGAAGGAAAAGAAGGTTTGGTATAGTGACTTGACATGGTACAGAAAGCTTTGCAAAAACCTTACCCAAGGGTTAAGTAATTTTGCTTTTGTAAAACTAGAGAGAGGTAATCTTGCTTGTCCCCATCACTGACTTCTGGTTTAAGGAAGAAACAAATAGACCTGGACCAAAAGAAAGCTCCTGGTAAAAGGGAAGATCCAGTGAGAAGATGATGAGAACTACTGCACAGCATTTCCAGTCACCACAACCAAATTTCATTGGGGGGCGGGGGGCGGGGGATCACAAATGGAAGCTAAAGCAGCAGACACTCAGTTATGAATGGGTAGGCAGGGCTGCAAATGCAAAATAAAAAGATTCTCTAAAAATAGTTCTTAGCCATCTCTGGCCCAGAAAGACCAGACTCGGGGACCTTGACGATCTTAGACCTTTTAACTACCAGTTCAAAGCCCATTTTGCTTTCAAAATCATTCTCTGTTCAAATGTAACACAGAAAAATAAAGATTTCATGGCTAATATGAATAAAGGAACATATACCAGAAGGGATTTAGAAAGGATATATAACTTAGTTTTATGTAGCAGCAAGATGGTAAACTATAGTTTTGGCAGCAAATGAGATATAACTTCTATATCTTCAAAGTATAATACTGTTATTGGTTCAAAAGGAGTAAATGACAGCCTATTAAGCATGACATTGAGATCCCAAACCAGATATGGGAATATGACAGGATTCTAAAGAAAGAAAGCTTTCAAAATGTCCAGAGATAAAAGCTCCCTCCTCCTACAAAGGTAAAACTGACAGAAGCTATGTACTCATTTTTATATCCCCAGCACTGAATACAGTGCTGGGCAGAAGTTCAAAAAATATGACAAAGAAAACTGAAATGACAAAAAAAATCCTGCAAAACTGAACTGATAAAATAAGGATCCTCCCATTATCTTTATCATCAGGTAAGAGTCCAGGAGGTGGTGATAAACAACTGTACCTGAATTAGACACCACTAATGTCAGTAATAAAAAAAAGTATTAGAAGGATCATCCCATCCTACCAACACACTTAAGTAATCTCCCACAAATCTACAAATCAAGTCACTGGCTCAGGAGGAGCAGTTCAGCTCCAATTTCTTACAAAGAGTTCAAAAGGTCTACAGGCAAAAATGGGAAGGAAATTTGATAAAGCAGCAGTAGGAAGTTTCACCAAGGAGCAAGAAATCTGGGCACAGAAGAGACTCACTCACCAAATCAATGTTCTTCATGATCTTTCTCCAGTGACCCTTCACAAGGACTTGCTGAGAAGCTGCTCCCCTTCTGTAACAGCCAACGGCTCTGGACTGAACACTTAGTCACTGATACTTACATTCTCAATTTTACTACCAAGGGCAGATTTTCAAAGATATCCCTGGGATGGGCTGGTTTTTGCCAATGTTATACAGTCCATTTATATAAAATATAGCTACCTGGTTTTCTACTCTGACTAGGCTAGTAATGCCTCAGCAGAACAGTAGATTCCTCCTATTTGACAGTGAGGGACCCAAGGAAGGCTTCCATACTTGATCTGGATGGGTCACAGTGGGTGTTTCCATTTGGTAGAAATTCATGAAGATAAATGTTTATGACTTGTACACGTTTCTGTACATGGTTTTAACAAGTTTTAACAAGTTCAGTAAATCAACAAAAGCCCTAAATTAAAATAGTTGACATGAAGTCTGATTTCTGAATGACACCAAGAGCACAAGTAGGAAGCTATTCTGTCAAAAGTCTGTTATTTAAAAAGAATACAGGGTTCAGGATCATAAAAATGGTCTCTTAGAAATCTGGGGTCCCGAGAGAGAGAGAAGAAGAAGAAGGGTATAAATGGGCTGGTACGTTTTATGGGATTTTAATGTTTTTTTAATGTGTAAGATAAAGTATTCCTTTAGGAAAATACTAACCCAGATTGCACAGAACCTACACTCTACCTCAACTGCTAACACTTACTGGACTTTGGACAGGTCATTAAACCTGAGTCTTAGTTTCCTTTTCTATAAAACAGGGATCATTTTGTTTAAAACAGAGTAGTTGTAAACATCAATGAAATGATGCATATGCAAATATTATAAAGTATAGACCATTTTATACAAATATGATACTAGTAAAAACTATGCACTGGGATAATATTTCTTATATAACATTATCTGTGATATTAAGATTAAAAATCTTCAATGCTCCCAATTAAGTGGTTTAACGCAAAGAAAAGGGTATAGCCAATCTGACCCTCCCAGAGACACTGTCATTTTCACAATTCAGAGTGGCTCTATTGTTGGTGCTGAACATCACAATCTTTTTAAAACTTTGCAAGTGTCTCAGCTTTCTCCCAGAGAGTCTGATTTAATTGGTCTGTAGAAGCTGCCACAAATGTTTTTAAAAGTTTCTCTTCCAATAAGCACTCACAATTGAGAACCACTACAATTAAGTCCAAATAAGTATCCTAAAGGCAAGGGGTATGTTTTGCTTTTTTGTCACATATTACCTAGCACATATTAATATTAAAAGTCTATTGACTAAATGAAATAAAAAAACAAAAAGGATTAATAGCATCCTTTTGTTGTAGGCTCCCTTTAGATAAATTACAATCCAAAACCGTAAGCCAAATTCAGGCCTCAGAGAGTGCTCAAAATGCAAAGAGGCCAAGCCCAATCAAAATCTCTAGAGTAGGGCCAAGGAGCGTTCTTGACAGATCAGATCCCAGATCTACACAGAGATGGAACAATATGTTCTGTTGCTAGATATCAAAGAACTAAGAGAAGAGCAGACAGAAAGAAGAACCATGTACAGTGCGGATCACAGTCCATCCAGCCATGGCTCAGCTTCCTCAAAAGCCTCACATAACAGGGAGACTATTTCAGGGAATATCTATTAATTCTGAATGAAGTCAGAGAAATGAGAACTTAATTTCTCCGGCTATGGCAGAGATCTCACCACAAAGCTCCATATGGCAGAAGTCACATTCAATGAGATTAGTAATTTTCTTCCCTTTTTTTCTACAACAATATTTTTGTGTATTTGCTTGACACTCGAGTCCTAAAGCCATAACATTAACTAAAATATTGGTTTCTCCTGTGCATACTTCTCGGTTTTTCACAAAATGCCCCCCAAAAACCAAAATGTCAATTTTCTTTGAAGTTCAGCAGCTCAGTAGCTCCACTAGTAATAAAAAATTTCAAATATTAAAAAAAATGAGTTTGAAATTACTAGTCATGTGAATTACTGTTAACATATTAAATATAATCGTATTGTGAGAAACGAATAAACAAACCAGAGTAGCATATACCTTAGTAAAAAGCAATATAGTTAAGAACTGAAATTAGAACAAAGTTTGAATTCAGGTCCCACCACTTCCCTTCTAACCCTCATTTTCCTCATCTATAAATTCATAGGGACAACATCAACCTCAAAGGGTTGTTGTTTCAGGTATTAAATAAGGCAATTCATGAATGTGCAATTCCTTTTAAAAGATTATTTTAAATATTTTGTCTAATTTTCACATTTTTCCCACTGCCTTTCTCAGACACACCCACCCTCACCTCCACTCCCCCTAAAGCTTCAAATTTGCTGGATAGCTTATGTTTTCCTCCCTGGAAAGACTATGGCTTTAATTCTTAAACCCTCTGTCCCACTGACTTTTCTGAAATATCTGTACAGAATCAAGCCACCACCAACTGTTACATTTCATCAAATCTGAGACACCATCAATTTATAAGACATACCATCATTTTATGTGTTGCTAAAAAGGAAACACTGGCAATTAAACTATATCATTTGAAAAATGCATTCCAATTTCAAAATGAACAAAAGTGGGGAGGTGTGCACTTTAGAAACAGTGGAACGTGTAATATACCAGGAGCTGTGTATATGATCACCCAATTCCTGGTATGCAAAAAGGTAAGAAGAGTGTTCCCCTCTGCTGTGGTACCACCATATCCAGGAGGAAAAAGAGATGAAAAGCAAAAAATGTTTTCTGAAAGTTGTGCTTTTTTAACTTTTTATTTAGTCAGTGTCTAAAAGCTTGACATCGCAAAGCAGAGCACATAGATTTCTTGTTCAAAGGAAGCTCAAATCTGAAGGGGCGCCAACGTGAGATAAACGTTTCCGAATTTGATCTGTAATGTTCCAAGAAAATTATAGAGCAGTATTTATCTAACTTTAATTTTATACAAATCACCTGTGGGTCTTGTCAAAATACAGACTTTAATTAAATAACGTCTGGAGTAGAATTTGAGAGTGTCCATTGCTAATAAGCTCCAGGTGCTGATAATTTTACTGGCCCAAGGACTTTGTGCAGCAAGATTTTATAAGGTTTACAAAGCATTTTCATATGTATTACATAGCCATATGAACTAGACTTTGTGCAAATGAGGAAATTAAGGTCCAGTTGAGACTCAAACCCCTGCATTACACTCCACAAAGTTTTTAAACAAAAATCAATTAAAGTGGCACTGACTACCTGAAACAAATGCAGTGGAGACTAGAAAAGCAAGTCATCAATTTTGTGACCTAAATGAATTGCCATGAGTGTGCAAGCATCCTCCAGGTCAGAAAGCAGCAGTCTCTACAAATAAGCAGAAAGGTCTTCCCAAGATATTTTCTCTAAAAGTCTTTCTTCTGCAAATTTAGGGTGGCCTTGACACTAACTGAAGTTTACAATGGTCTTCTCATTTACCTAGGAACCATAAACCAGAAAGGTAGAAATGACGATCCACTTTTCTGACTGGCTAGGTTTCAATCTATGTGATGATCAGCTGGTATTTCAAAAGACCAATAGCAGGGTCCTTGGATGGGTAATTTCACCCAGTGGCCTCAAAACATAGTAGTTACACATGATTGTGTAACCACCCAGAACCATGCTTTGTTTTGTTTTGGTGTGTTTGGGGGATGGGTAAGGGGACCTGTCTTTTTCCACGAATCAATAAAATAAAGGATATAAAAAGGAAATAAATTAAAAGACTTGACTCTGACTTAACTGGTATTCTGAGTTTTCCTATTATTCTGAAAACTGCTACCCTGAAGTTTCTGATTCATACTCGGAATATTATCAAAAATTTACAGTGGGTGCTGAGAACAAAACACTGCTGTCGGATTCTTTTCAACAGCCTGCAAGTACTCTTATCTCAGAAGCCAAAACAACTAAGCTGAGTCCATTTGTACACTCAAAATGAACTTAAGAAAGGCTCAGGAAAGCTAGACAAAGAGTTAAATACCTTCATTCAAGCTTTAACCATAAAACAACCTTACTGAAAATGGAAAACCACTGCAAATGAGTAATTACTTTCGTTCTAAACCCCTTTAACTGAAAAGTTAATCAGAGTCTGGCTTATCTGTTGTATCTGAGAATAGCCCCTTAGTACTTGATTTGAGGTCTACATTCATTATGCCATCAGCGATGATGTTTTTAGCTCTCAGGGGATTAAAATGTAGCTTCTCCGTGGCTTATTGGAGGTAATGTTGGTACAGCCACCCCAGAAAGAAAAACATCTGAGTGCTCTGATCCATAAATCATCAATTACTACTCTTTAGAACAATTATCTACAAGAAGCAGATATTCTGTCTTCCTTGGCCTCTGAACTCAGCACTCTGAATGACAAACTAGATTAAAAACAAACAGAAAAAAACAGGCCCACCTCTTCCCATAAGGTCAGCAGGATACAACCAAAAAGCTCATAAAGCAGTTCATTGATCCTCAGTTCTCCATCCACCAAAAGATTAGACGTGCCAATGTGATGGACTGACGTCACTAATCAGTCTTCCTGTATCACCATTTAGGTGCAACTCAAGTCAAAATACGGGATAATAGGATAATATTTCATTACCCACAACCTTCCTTCTGAAAAGTTGGAACACAGATTTGGAGAATTTTCATTTATCATTATGCAAACCTCAGCAGCTCAGTAAGGCAGATGCTTTTTAGAGAGTTCAATTTTCTGACCTCTATCCTGAGTTCCTCTATCCTGAGTTCTTCCAACTTCCTCTGGTGACAATACTAAAACTCACCAATCTCTCAAGACAATTAAGGATAGAAGCCACCTTTACAAAATCAAATAAGATACTGAATACAAAAGATACAGCCTCGTTACAGATTAATGAAATAATTGTTTAAAAAGATAAAAACAGGAAAAAAAATAATAAGTCAGCACCAGTGTTTTACTTTTCTCCTAATTCTAATTATTTTTCTTCTTCCTACAAACTTCACAGTAACCCAGGCACATGCCTGGTGGCTAATGCCCAAGACTTAGAAGCTGTTCACACATTATAGAGAATTCATGGCAAGAGTCATACAGCTTCCAGTTCACCACAGTAATGACTTACCTATGCATGACACTAACTTTTCTCCTATAGTAAATAACTAAAAGTTATAGGCAGAAGTTGGAAGGCAGCACTTCCTCTGAGGAATCTGCACTCTTGAGATGAGGGAAGTGTGAGGTAAGGAAAAGAGGTGAGCTGGGGATAAGCTGAAAGAAGAGAAGAAGTAACACCATCCTTCCCATGAGACAACAGGCAAATGATCATTTTGCCTGATCCCATTCCTCACATCCAAAGGGTAGATCTTGTTCTTCCCAAGTAGCCTCCTGGGAAGGTTCAAATACAAGAAGTCTTTTCCAATCTGATCTACAAGCCACTAAACCTGACCTATGCCTCTGCAGGGTCAAAAGACCCAGAAGTAATCAGGTCAGCTTTGGAACAGTTACCATGCAAGACTCAGACAAAAGCCCCAGTTTAGTACCTTGATCTTCCTGAAGGTAATTATACAAATGAACGATCCTGTTCTGGCTAAATTCCTCAAACCAAATTTCTAGATGTGGAGCTGGGAGAAATCCAAACCAGCCTCTTAAATAAGTTCATTTCGCACCCCCACCCCCCATTTTTTTGGTGGAATCAAAAGCTCCGGCCACGTGTCAAATGTCAACGTCAGCTGAAGCATCCATCATCTCTGACGTGCCTAGAATAAAGCTAACTCCATGGGAATTCTGGTTACCTTGGATGCCACCTGTTATCTTCCCGCCAAGCAAGTCAACAATCGTTCATTTCATGTCCACTAATGTATTAAAGAATTGAACTTGACACTTGAGAAAGCTGCACCAAAAATGTACTCCTGTGACTCTAGAGAAGTTTCAAGTGGAACTGGGAAAACAGGACCAAGTCTCTGATACCTAGCAACAGATGTCTAACAATAAAAACACTGACAACAAATGCTATCAAGGTAAAAGAATGTAAGATAGTTGTAAAGACAAAGTTATTATTATGATTTGGGGGAAAGAAGGTCTCTTAAAATGATTGCCAACCAGTAGTATTAGCCCAAAAAGACTTCAGGGAGAAGTGCTTTGAAAAGGTACAAAACAAGTTGAGTCGGGAGAAAAGGAAAGAAGAAAGATTCAGGGTGCCTTTCCTGGCCTTCCTAGCTGTGACTTGGAATATAAAACCAGTCACAGAATACAAAATGAGGAAGACTCAAACAGAAATACATCTTAAGACTTCTAGATCTAGAAAGTCAATGGTATAAGAAAGAACTAGTTTTGAGAAAGGTTATCAAAGATGCTTGAGGAAGACTGCTTAAGACTTAAAAAGGGAAGAGGCTGTAGACAGAGAAGCTGCTCTAGCTACAATTTAGCATCAGAGAGGTCAATGGTGATGAATCTGAAAAAAACTGAAATACAGAATTAACAGAACTTCTAATTTCCTGACAGCCTGGGTATGAGAAGCATAGCTATTCAAAGAGGGCCAAAGATCATTCCATAATTAAAGCCTAGCTAGCAAAAACAAGAATGACCCCACATATCTGCTCCATTTTAAGGATACTAGGGTATTGGCAAATCACTCTCTCAGATCTATTCCCTACTGACACCTGCCTTCAGCTTTGTGTTAATTCCTTCTCTTTTTATTTCTGTTTGTTTGTTTTAAACTAAAAATGGTGTTTTCTGGTAGGCCAATGAACTGCAGTCTAGATTTCAGTCCTTACCTCACATTACTATCAATGAGTCCCAAAAAAACATCACTTCTCTATTTTTAAAAAGTTTAGTTTACATCTCCTGCTGTGTTTGCTGAAATCTAATTGTAATAAAAGCGTTTTTTAAAACCCTGCACTTAGTGCTGTGAATATCTAAGGAAACTAAACAGGCATGTTTTGCTTTAGGGGAAAGGGGAAAGAGAGAGAGAGAGAGATAGGAACAAGTTCCTCAAGCCAACTTACAAATCCTCCTTTTCTTAGACAGGAATCGCCCGGGGATGAGCTCAACACATACTCCACCATGCTAACGCCTAGTCCCCCACTCTCCGACCGTGGGGACAGTACAGAATTGACCTCACTGTTCACATGGAAACTCTGACCAGGTCTTCTCTGCACCATGATTGGCTGGGAAACTGAATGATCTACAAAAAAGATACACAAGCATGATACAGTGCAGCCAGAGGCTCAAACAAATTATGAGTGATGTCTCATGGATAAACCAATGACTGGGAATCAGGAAACCTGCCATGGTCAGTTGAGCCAAAACCTCCTCTTGTGTTTTCCCTAAGTATAATATTCTACATAAGCTAAGGAAACGGAACACACCCCTCATATATCCAGGACAGCAGAGCAATACAGCAGTTCACATAACTGGTTTATCTAGCTAAGTGGATAAATTAATGTTTACCCCTTTCAAGTAGCAGAATTTCTTTTTAATATGTTTTATTGGTAATGTTACTGAAACAAAATGTGATCTTACTGCCCTTTTTAAAACAACATAATTTGATCTTTTCTGATGACCACTGTCATCTGAGGTTCCATTCTTATATTGCTATAACACAGCACATCAGCTTTTGAATTTTCTGTCTCCTTCCTCCCTATCAACTGTCATTTCTTTCTGCTGTCGGTATGTCTGCCTCTACAAGTTCTCCCCATCCCTTTCTTCAGGGGTAGTCAGTCAGAAGAGCGTCCATGCCCAGTGACTTATTTGGCCCAAACCACATTTATAGATAGATCACCCCATACACAGTACACAGGGGCAACAGGAGGAGAAAGAAACATGAACTTCAAATGGCAGGCATGGATTTTCTAATTCCAGGTATGCTGACAGCAGTACAGAACAAGAAGTTGTAGCTGAAATTACGGTCATTTCAAATAAGACCATTCCCCTGTGGCTAGCACTTCGGTAAAATACTGAAGACCTGATTTTGTGTTAATTATGTTTTAATAAATTACATCATATAAGCTCCTTCATGGCAATTATACCACAGGACAGGACATTGCTTGACATGCTTGTCACTGATGTTAAATTCACAACTTGCCAATTGCTGAGGAAAGGAGCTCTAAGACAGGCATAAATCACAGTACAGATGCTAGATCTAGATTACCTGATGTTCCCCAGGCACTGTCTCGCCATTGATCACCCAGGAATATTCCTTTTGGTCCATCTTTGCTGGATTCATCTGTTTCCCAAAACTTTTTACCTGGCAAGAGCTGCTGCAAATTAAAAATAATAGATGCTTTTAAAGAATTCATAAAGGATGAAAGTACAGCAGTCAACACTTTCTTTTAGACAAGGGTACTGAAGATGCTCACGTGCCCTGAAGGTCTTTAATCACAGTGTTCTGACTCTGCAGATTGTGGTCAGAGCACTACTATATGTTTGGTAAAAATCACAAAGAGGCCTAATGCAAGGGGGGCTACAGATCAACCCATCACAATAAAGGCTCAGCTTAAATATCTAGAATTATTCACTTAATCTATGCCAAGATTTTTAAGGGGGGGGGGGATTCATACTAGACCTATCAGCTAACTGCTAAGAAGATTCTTACTGAAAAAGAAAGTACCTACAACTACTAAAAGGCTACTTCTGCCTACATGTATACTAAGGGGCCCTACAAAGTTACTCAAGCTGTGGCATGAACTCAGACCCCAGCTATGGAACACTAGAGGCAAAATTCACCTCCTTCATACACAGAGATTCTGTTTAACTAAAACACTTTCAACACCACAAAGAAAAAACTAAAACAAACCAAAAACAAAAACAAAAAAAACTTCCCAACCACAACATTAACCTGTTCCAAGATTTTGGAAAAACAGAACAGCTATTCCCCCATTACTAGAAGGGAAATAAAAATCTCCTCACCTCAGTTAATCTTAAGAATACTTCGTAATGCCATTAAAGTGACTTCACAAAACATTCCACACCTCATAAAAACGCAGGCATCACTAGCTTTAAATTAGCTTCAACCAAAGAAATGCAAACTACCCTTTCAAGCAAAACACAGTACAGTTTTGCACAAGATCAAAGCATTAGTGACCTGTTACAAAGTAAATTTCCACTAGAATCCCATCATTCGTTGTTCTGGTTATCAGCTTTACTCACTAAAATGTCCCTCGTATTTCTTCTAATTATGTTTTCACTTCAGCTGCTACTAGTCAGACAAGAAACTCACAAGTTTGAGATAGTACACTGCTTTTGAGCATAAAAGAATGCACCTGAAGAGTTGAATTTCTCAGAGGAACAATAAAAAAACCAGAAAGTACAAAACATTTGCTCTCCTCCTTGACAATAAAGGTTTACCTTTTCTATTTATAACCCATAACCCAATGATAATGAAGAAACATCTCGACTTTGCCCTCACTAAAATGAATCTCAGCTTTCCAACCTAAATTCTGGGTTTCTTGACATCAATTTATTCTAGCTCTATAAAACTATCTGGTAGACATGGGTTACTACCTGGAGCAAAGCAGTTTCCCTTGTACTTTTTTCCCCTAACTTGTTACTTTCTAGTCCAACAAGGTCATGACAAAAGACACATTTCCGTCTGACACTTAATTGCACAGACGCATTGGTTTACTTGAAGATGAGCAGTTACAAGCCATCAATTCCTAATGTGCCTCTAGGGTTCATTCTCTGAGAGAAGCAAGGACACAGCTGGTCTGTTAACGTGATGGGGAGGGGGAAGGGATGGGAGGGAGAGCCCAGACCATAGCTAGGCAGTTGAGTCAGGAAGCCCTGGACTAGACAACTTTGATGTGTCCTAGGACAAACTGCAGGACTGCCCTGGGCCTCATTCTCTTTGCATTGATGAAGGAAATATTTTTCAGGTTGCTGTGATGATTAGAGATGTTGCTGATGCGGGCCTAACACAATGCCCACCACGCAGGAGGTTCTCAATAAATGTATTCAGTGGCATTACACCAAGGCAAAACAGCTGTAAACCACAGACGGGACCCTGAAAATTAATGTGTACTAACGCACAATTCGAGAATTCTTGCCTTTGAACTTATTTTTCTCCTCTTAATCTCAAAAATGCCCTCCTATAAGATTACAAATAGAATTTCTTTCCCTATTGGTTGTACCCTTTCCAACTAACATTCTGATTTTTCTCCTGTATTTTGTAGGGAGTGTAAGCAAACAGGAGTCTGCATCAACTTCTCCTCTGTGTACCAGAAGAAAGAATGTGAGCACAAGGGACTCCTCACTTGTTGGTTAACTTTAGTCTCCATATATTAGAAAGAGAGCAAAGATGATCAAGTATATTCATTATGGTGCTCATCCCTCCCGACACAAACTTGGAAATCTTTATTCAAAACTCAAGCTTCTCTAAGCCACCAGCCTCCATGTGCAAATATAGTCTGTCCATAATTTGTCAAATTGCTTAGTGAAAGCAGCAGCCCTTGAACTCAAGGCTTCAAAAATGACTTCTAAGATCTTGTCATCTTTCCTCGTAGCTTGCCAGGTTGTTGCAACATGCAAAGCCAGCAAAAGCAGGTCCATATATAAGCAAGGCTGTTTCCAGGCCAAATTCTCTCAAAAGGAAACAATAATACAACAAACATGTAGAAAGGTACTAAAAAGTGGAGATTGTACTTCAAAGTAGTAATAGATGCAACAAATCTCAAAGGAATACAGTCATCCCTCGGTATCCATGGGGGGTTGGTTCCAGGAGCCTCCTTAGATACCAAAATCCTCAGACGCTCAAGTCCCTTATATAAAATGACAGAGTACAATGCATACAGTACACGCTGAAAAATTCAAGACCCTAGTCAGATACCAAGAGGAAATAATGTCTTCCACTATTAACAGTATGTATAAATATAAATCCTAAATAGATGCTAGGAGCAGTCCCCAAAGTACTAAAACCCCATATGCTTTGGCAAAGTAACCAAGAAGATCAATTAACTTATCAATGAAAACAGCAGGGACTGAAAAGGCAAGTCTGTAAGAGATAAAGAAAAAGGAAGTGGTAGAAGAAGGTGGTAGCAAGCCAATTCTGGGAGGAAAAAAGGCAGAACCTATGGTTTGCAAGAGTGCTCTGCAAATGAAGAAAAGTAAACTACTGTATCAAGGCACCTGGGCAAGGACAGAAGCAAACTTTGCAAAGCTGCTCAGAGTCTCTGGACCTTCCACAGCGTTTCTCTTTCCTCCAAAACATACCCTTCTCCACTCTTCAGCTGGGTGGCAAGCAGCACCTGAAACAACTCCTAATGTCTGTACCTCTTGGTACTCAGTCCCTTGTGTAATTCCCCCTCTTATCCTGTCTGTGGGCTGAACCTACTGACTTGCTCCTAAGGAGTGAGAGAGAGCAAAAGTGAGGGGGTGCCGCTTTCGAGATTGTCTTTAAAATACTGACTTCCGGGCTTCCCTGGTGGCGCAGTGGTTGAGAGTCCGCCTGCCAATGCAGGAGACACGGGTTCGTGCCCCGGTCCGGGAAGATCCCACATGCCGCGGAGCGGCTAGGCCCGCGAGCCATGGCCGCTGGGCCTGCGCGTCCGGAGCCTGTGCTCCGCAACGGGAGAGGCCACAACAGTGAGAAGCCCGCGTACCGCAAAAAAAATTTAAAAAAATAAAAATAAAAATAAAATACTGACTTCCATCTTGCTTCTACTCCTCTCTCGCCCTCTCACCTTCTCACTTTAACGAAGCTAGCTGCTATACTGTGAGCTGCCCAACAGAGAGGCCCATATGGCAAGGAACCAAGAGAGGTCACTGGACATCAATTCCTTGGGAACTGAGGCCCTCAGTCTAGCAACCTGCGAGAAACTTAATCCTGATATCAACCACGTGAGTAAGCTTGGAAGCAGCCCCTTCCCCAGCTGGACTTTGAGATGACTGCAAACCCAACTGAAATCCTGACCGCAGCTTGTGAGGGACCCTGAAATAAAGAATCTTGCAAAGTCATGACTGGGCTCCTGACCTACAGAAACTGTGAGGCTTAAACAACGTGTTGTCTTAAGCCACTAAATTTTAGGGTAATTTGGAACATAGCAATAGATAACTAATACAGCTGTGAATATATGGAAGAGTTTTATTTAAAACATCTTTAAGAGTCTGTTTTCAAGAAGCACTTCTTGTTCCATTTCTAATATCTAAAATCAAAGTGCTTTTTTTGAATTTGGAAAAAATTACATCCGTTCCATTTCATGTTTTCCCCTATTTTGTCTTATAGCCCTTCTGTATTTAAAAAAAAAAAAAGACTGGCTTTTTAAATTTGGCAAAATTAAATGGACTTAGACTTGTTAAGCTTAATGAGAATTAGTAGCAATCACACAGTCAAGAGTCATCTAAAATAAAGATATTGTTCAAATCTGATCACATTAAAAGGAGCTATAATCTACTGACTATAAAACAAAGTGGTGATGAGTATCCAACTGTTATTTCAAATTCAGATTCAACCCCTCTAAAGGTAATATCATCCACAGCACTGGCTAAAACATCTTGGTTCACCAACCCACATCAGGAGTTGCCAAACCTTCACTTAAGCCACACCTAAATTCAATCATCAAACATTCAAATGCAACTAGTGTATGAAAAGACAGTTACTGCTTACCCCATCAAGAACTTGGAAATATTGTTCTTTGACAGGACAACGAAGAACAGATCGCAGAAGAGGTTTACAAAATTCAATTTAAAGAAAGATTAGGCAATTAGAGGATTAAAAGATTTCACAATTCTAAAGGAAGATATGGGAATTAGAAATTGGTCCAACAAAAGCAAAGGAGACCCAGGGAGTCAGATGTAGGCAGTATCAACCAATAAGCATGTTTAGGGAGAGGACATATGATGCACAAACAAGTCTGTCCTTATAAAAACAATTAAAGCATCAGGCTAGATAGTAGCTTGGGTACAGCAGCCACTAAAAACATCCAAGTAACTTCGCTGGCTCAGACTGCTTACCAAGCAAACTTAAGAGAACTTTGCTTTCTCCTATAGCCAAACATGCTGATCACTGAACACAATTATCCTGTCCACTTGAGAGTTGTTATTTCTCCTTATAAATTAGTAAGTTGCATTTTAGTTTTCATACATTAATCTCTTGTGGTTCTAGTCAGTATAGGTCAGTTCTAAAATCCAATCACCTCTAAATTAGTAAATCCCTTTCAAGACCTACGAACTGAGAACCAGGGCTTGGGAGGTCCTACCATCCGACACAGCAATACAACAGACCTTGTACTCTTCCATGTACTGTCCCATTAAATGGGATTCCTAAGTGCCTCTCCAATAGTATCTGTTCTCCAGTCTTTAGGAGAAAAACACATACACTATTTATCCCAGCTTGAACCACAGTTTTGTAAAGGAAAAGACTTAAGGAGAGTAAAGAAATCAGTAAGCTTATTCATGAGGCTTCTGGAGAACAAAGTAGAAATCAAGCACTGGTTTACGAGCAATGTTAGCCACTTGGGAAACCTCTAAATTGTGTCTGGAAACACCTTTTTAAAAAAATCATCTAACAGAAAAGCCAATACACAAAGCCACACTTGCACAATCGACCACCACATTAACCCCTACTAAGAGTCCTTTAAACAGAGGTAGAGACAATAAATTAAAAGGCTGAGAACATCAAAAACCTCTAGGCTTCTTATTTTAAGAAGTAATATAGTGGTAAAACACACACAACTACTCTGAAATCATTTTAAAAAACAAACAACAACAAAAAACTGGTTTCAAATCCCAACTGTGTGAATTAACTCATCTAGGCCTCAGTTTTCTCACCTATAAAATGAACTGTTATGAACATTAAATAATATAGTGTGTAAAGGAGTAGTACAATGCTGGACTCAGAGTAATCACTCAAAGAATTAGCTGCTAATATTATTTCATAACAAAATAGTAACCAATAGACTTCACACTGCTAATGGCATAGCCAATGAAATGCTCCTGTGTACTCAGCTAGCAGGTGTGAGCACAACATCACCCAGCCCACTTCAGTGTAAATCTATAAAATTAGGAGCCCTAACAAAACACTGCAGGAAGAACTATGATTAGAGCTTTGCAAAAACTAAGAGGCAAGCTGAATATTAAAGACTGGATGTTTGACCATACCACCATTAATATTTGCATAGATGGAAACTCCAATAAGCACTCTGTACTCAAGAGGACTGCTTACACACAACACAGGCTGCATAGAGCTATCTCTCAGAGCAGAAATTTGGCTTCTTAAGGAGTACTGTTCACAGGGATGCTACAGCCCCGAAGTCATGAACAGGTTTAATCATCTCATGTGGCAATGCAAACTTCCAACACAAGCTTAGTTTCATTGGAACGTAGACAATGCAGGAGTCAAATACCTGATATTTTAACTAGCTGGTAAGATATAGCCCCCCCAATTTTTTAATCTCTTGATAAATATTCTCATTACATTAAAAGAACTTGATATCAACTCAGAGAAAGGACCGCTCAGTACTGATAGAAATAAAGAAGTATTATTGGTAAACACGGTCACATGTTCTAGTCAAAGCTCTGACTGTGAAAACTGTGTAATTTTCAGAATACCCTTCTCAAAATCTTAATGCCCTAGGGAATTTACCTGGCCCTCCATACCATAGAGGGTTGTTGTGAAATCTAGTGAGACAGTTCATAATAAATACTATAAACTACACACAGAAGTTATTACTAAAGCTTTAACAAGAAACGGTTTAAATATAAAAGAATAAATCAATATCCTTTACAAGGCTTTAAAAAAAAAGGTACAAATATCCATTCACTGTTACGACAATTCTTTTGGAAAGGGTTCTGAAAAAATATACATTAAGAGTCATGTTCGGGCTTCCCTGGTGGCGCAGTGGTTGAGAATCCGCCTGCCGATGCAGGGGACACGGGTTCGTGCCCCGGTCCGGGAGGATCCCGCATGCCGCGGAGCGGCTGGGCCCGTGAGCCATGGCCGCTGAGCCTGCGCGTCCGGAGCCTGTGCTCCGCAACGGGAGAGGCCACAACAGTGAGAGGCCCGCGTACCACAAAAAAAAAAAAAAAAAAAAAAGAGTCATGTTCACCTCCTACACTATTGGTGGGAATGTAAATTGTTGCAGCCACTATGGAAAACAGTATGGAAGTTAAAAACTAAAAACAGAGTTGCCATATGACCCAGCAATCCCACTCCTGGGCATATATCCAAACAAAACTACAATTAAAATACAATACAAATGAACATATCTATGAAACAGAAACAGACTCACAGATATAGAGAATGGACTTGTGGCTGCCAAGCGGGAGGCGAGTGAAGGAGTGAAGGGTTGGGAGTTTGGGGTTAGCAGATGCAAACTATTATATATAGGATGCATAAACAACAAGGTCCTACTGTATAGCACAGGGAACTATATTCAATATCCTATGATAAACCATAATGGAAAAGAACATGAAGAAGAATATATATATGTACAACTGAATCCCTCTGTGGTACAGCAGAAATTAACACAACACTGTAAATCAACTATACTTCAATAAAAATTTTAAAAATAATAATAATAAATTTTAAAGCTGGAAAAAAAGCCATGTTCATTCCTGAGAATTTATCTCAACATTAAACAATTCAAAAGGAAAAAAAAGCTTCACATTCAAAATATAAGACCAAGAAAGTTAGGAGCAAACTAAATGTTCAATAAGGTACAACTATATGCAACAATACAAGCTCACCCAAAACAGCTATCAGGACTATATGTAATATTTATAAAATAACATTAAATTTTAAAAGCAAAATACAAAATTATACACGAAAAGACTGCTTCTCCTCATGCACCCTTCCCTTTTCGATCAAGATTGGAAAGAAAAATAAAAACTGAAATAACTGCTCGTTGATGTGGGATTATGGATGACTTGTTACAAAATAGACTTTTATTATGATTTAGAACTGATTTTTAATAAATAAAAATTGAGATTATGGTGGTACAGAATTCACTACAAATAAGGCATTTTCTCTTAAGCAGATAACATTTCACTTCAACATAATTTCAAAGTGACAAAAGTTAGTGGGAATTTTGAGAGAGCTCACACCGCATGTTTCAGATATGAGTTGGCCAAAAAAATTTGTTCGGGTTTTTCCATAAGATGTTACAGAAAAACCCGAGCGAACTTTTTGGCCAACCCACTATTTTTAAGCAAGCAGATAATAATTTCCAATCCACTTTGAAAACTGTAGCTTAAATAAGGGATGGTGAAAATCTTCAATGGCTTAATCACAAGCCAATCATTTTTTAATTAAAAATACCTAAGTATATTAAAAAATAAAGAATATGGTGTTTTCATTTTTCCCTTCTCTTTCAGAAGGTTTAAGGAACATGACCCTCTAAATTCTCACTTCCCATTTATATACCTACTAATTAAGTATCCTGCATTTTTTAATCAGTCACTCAATACTTACATGTAAAGATTATTTTTAAATGTTTAAACATTTTTGTTCTGTTTCATTTTATTCAAATCCTCAAAAAACTGTCTAAGAATCAAAATTTGCTATAATTTTTTTTCACATTTCACTACTAGGCAGCATCACAATCTGGCATCTAGTAATTACTGCTTAAAATTTTCAGTCTATGTGGCAAGATGATTACTAGTGAAAACAAATTTCCATATTAATTGTCTCTCAACTAAATCTCTTTTTGTTGAAATCTAATATACTCCTTTTAAGAAAGAAAAGTTTAATTTTTTGCATAATTATAATGGCAGTATATAAAATTAAGAGATTTTTAAAAAAATATTTTCCAGGGTTATTAAGCACTTTTCATCATAAACACTGTTAATAGTTATATCTAATGTCCTTTAATAACATTTCCACCACTAAGGATGAAGTTACACAAATCACTTAGGCCTGGCCAATATGAGGTAATTTGATCTTCTCTCTCATATCTGAAAAACCAATATTGTTTTTCTGACCATTGAAAAAATAAAATTTTAGCATCTGAAGTACTTGAACTTACTCTGAAATGCAAAACCTGCATGAGCCACTACTGGAAGTAACAAAAGCAGTAAAAAACAAAGTTCTCTGCCCTGAAAGAAAAGATTAAGAAGAAAAACCGGGACTTCCCTGGTGGCACAGTGGTTAAGAATCCACCTGCCAATGCAGAGGACACAGGTTCGAGCACTAGTCTGGGAAGATGCCACATGCTGCGGAGCAACTAAGCCCGTGCTCCACAACTACCGAGCCTGCGCTCTAGAGCTTGCAAGCCACAACTACTGAAGCCAGCGAGCCTAGAGCCCATGCTCCACAACAAGAGAAGCCAACGCAATGAGAAGCCCGCGCACCACAAGGAAGAGCAGCCCCCGCTCACCACACTAGAGAAAGCCCGCGCACAGCAACGAAGACCCAACACAGCCAAAAATAAATAAACAAACAAACAGGCCAAGAATTAAAATTTTTTTTAAAAAAAGAAAAGAAAAACCTACCAAGAATCAAACTGGAACAGTACCTGGCACAGGATGGTCAAGGAACACCTTAAAGGATGGAGGACTTCAGAGCAAGAAGACAGCGGAAAGGACTTTCCACAAAGAGCAAAGGTAGAAATAAAAGCAAGTGGGGCAGGTGCCCACCAATAAAAAAGGAATCCCGCCACCAACTAGAGGCGCAGTAAGGAGAGGGTGAAAAAGCACAACTAGTCCAGCTGCCAGTGAGGCTTTATGGAGCACTGAGGAGCTGGGCTCTAATCCAACAGGCAGCAACAGGGAGTAAAATCATAAAAATTCATTTTAAAAGATTAATTTGAGGGACTTCCTTGGCAGTCCAGTGGTTAAGACTCCACATTACCAATGCAGGGGGCACGGATTCAATCCCTGGTTGGGGAACTAAGATCCCGCCTGCCGTGAGACGGGGCCAGGAAAAAAAGATTAATTTCACATTCCTTTATAAAAAGGAGTGAGGGAAAGCAAATGGATGCTGGGAGGCTAAGCAAAGAGGTCACTGCAGTAACCTAGGCATAAAATGGTAAAAGAAGGGACCTGTGGAAATGGGAGCTGGAAAGGTATAAACTGCTGCTTAGATGCCTCTCAACTTTCAAGGCATTTTTTTTTAAGTTATTTAATTTCAAAGGGGAAGATTCATAGCCCATTATGATGATCAAGAATGAAGTCACTAAGTATACATAAGCCAGTCTACCACTGAAGTTAGTTTAATCAGGAATCTATTTCACAGAGTCAGCTGAGTCCAAAGCCTAGATGAAAACAGGATCCAAGTATGTAAGAATATGGTGCTGCAAGTTTAAGTCTACAACTCCAATGGGTGAAGTTTTAAGGTTGTCCTGAGGATCCACTGTGAGTTGCTGGGGAACAATAAGAGCAAAAAGAGCAATCAAGTAGAGATAAGAAGAATTTGGTAGCTCTTAAATTTTAGGACCACCACAAATTAGACTGAATTGCAAACAGTTCTTTAATTGATGACTACTGTTAAAAAATGCACTTTGGGGAATTCCCTGGCGGTCCAGTGGTTAAGACTCCATGCTTCCACTGCAGAGGGGCAGTGGTTCGATCCCTGGTTGGGGAACTAAGATCCTGCATGCTTCGAGGTGCGGCCAAAGAAAACAAAACAAAACAAAGAAAACCAAAAACGCACTGTCTTCAAAGGAGCACAGGGGTTTCCCAGTATTCTTTACCACACAAAAAACACAATCACTGTTAACAACTTCATCCTTGAAACTAAACACACAGAAGACATTGGTTGTTCTTTCAGAAAGCATGCCCTTCAAAAATAAAAGCTTCAGAGATACTGTTAGCACCTCAAGCTCCATGAATATTTCGCGGCAAATTAACCTGGGGCAAGCTCCACACTAATCCCTTCTCCACTGCACATCCCTTCCTGAAGCCACTGAAAGTAAAGTTGTCCTTATACCTTCCCGCTTCAAGTTATTAGAACAGAGCCAAAAGAAGTTCCTTTTCTCTGATATCTTCATAAAACTTCACGAACAGTAAACTATGTTCAGAAAATGAAGATATTCCCCAGGTGAACCAGGCTTTTCTGCACGATATAGAAAAGGCATGTAAGGAAACAGAAGACAATGTTATCCCGGCCACCTTTAAGTTCCCTATAAATAATGTCATTTGTTTTTACCTAAGTATAAATTACATGGTTTGATCAATAACATAACCATATTAAAGTTATACTAGGTCTAGACTTTAAATGATTCCTTGCAATAGTACCTGAGAGCCCAGTGTGTAAAAGATAAACCTCCAGATCACTTAGGAAATCTGTAAAGTTCATGAATAAAACCATGAAACATCTAGATTGCTTCATGACCTACCCCCCTCATATTCCCAAAGCAGGAAGTAAACAGCTCACTTAAGAGAGGATAAAGAGTCATTTGCCTCAAGATGGGACCAAACACTCAAACCCACCCACACATCCAGTCAGCCTCAGGGCATTTTTAATTATTAAATTGACAAGAGAAGTGTCTTAGTATGCCAGATATGGACAGGTTCCCTCTTTCTTGTGTTCCAGGAGTGGAAAATTTCACAGATGTGCATGTATATCACAGATATGCATGTATACAGGGAAGACCAACACAGAAAATAAACTATTTCTTCTACACGTTTTGTTATAATGAGGACCACCGAATGCATTAATTAATTAAGAGACAATGAATTAATTTTGGTGTTCTGGTTCCTCATCAGCAAAACAAAAGTAAACAAGAAAGAATTACCCACAACATAGTTTAATACAAGCTTGAACAAGAAATATAACAACAGCAATTCCAATTTTCTAAACACCATTATGTCTGGTTGTATATATATAATGAGGATATTTCCATGCCCCAGCAGATGGCCCAGAGAAAGTGTCCTATGATTACAACTACATTAAATAAAAGATCATTTATAATAAATGCCTTTATATAAGATTCAACTTGGATAACAGCATTGCTGACATGCTATTCATCCTATGTACTCTTCGTAAAACAATTACTGAATAGTTCAAAAATGTAAAGATTTGCAGAGAAGACTGAATAAATGCTTTTCAGTTTTGTCCACTCCCCATCCTCCCCTTCACACTGCCACATCCCTGAGGGTGAAAAAGTAATATGAATAGAGAATACAGGCAATATTTACTGAATTGAACTGAGGTCCCTCGGGGGAACTTCTGATGTAAAAGAGAAAATAAAGAGGAATCCATACTTAGAAAAAAATATTTACTGGTACACAATTTATTCAACACAATATATTAGGCAGCCACTGTTTACAAAGTACATATTAGCTGAAGCCCCTGCCCTCAGCAAACTTATGTGCAAGGAAATAGAAAACATTTACACAAATCACTATATATAAAATAAATTAGGGCCATAAGAATGATATAAATAAATAATGTGCTACTGAATTCCCCTCTGTAGCTTCTGGTTAGTGAGAGCAAGAAAGCTTTCATAGAAGAGCTGATAACTGACGCTGGACTTTTGCGTACTGGGTAGGCTCTGGACATGCAGAAATGAACAGTAGAAAGGCTCAGGATCTGGAGTGATAGAGAGCTGGGTTTAAACAGCTGGCTCATGATCATGTTAACCTCTATAATCCCTGTTTGCCCAGTATATAAAGGACATCCTAATATTGCAGGACCACTGTGAAGACAATAATGTATATGTGATTAGTACAGTACCTGGAAAATCATATATGTTCAATAGACTGCAGCTATTATTATTTCTGAGCCTAATGAAATAGAACTTGATGTCAATCTACATCTTGACAATTATGATCCTAGCTGGAGTCACTTGACCTTAGAACTCACTTCCCTCGTGTAAAAATAGTCGTGTCTCTCAAAAATCTGTTGGGAGATTCACATAGGTAATGAAATCAATGCCAAAGTGTTTTGAAAAGTGTTAATGTATTACTGTAGTTAATTAGCTTACTTTCAAATAAAGCATACTGATGTGGATAAAAAGAATAAAAACATTTTAGACAAAGGAGGATAAAAGGGAAGAAATTTAATGAAGACAGATTAAGCTGCATGTGGATCAGCTATTTCCTGATGCAGAGAAGCATATTTTACTGCATTCAAACATTCCAAGATAGCTTAACGTATACAGTGGTTAAGTCTGCCCATTCTTCCCAGTGCAGGACAGAAGGCACATATTGGAATGCGTGGGGTTCCACACAGGTCTCAAAGTGACAGGACAGAACTGGGCACCAGGTTCTAAATGTCAGATGTACCCACGTTCGCAGGGTTAGAAGATACCTTCTTATCATCTTCTTCAAAATGCCCAATATTAATCCCAAAACTATTATGAGATCCCAGGAACTTCCAAAACAAGACTCATAAAAAGGTCACTTCAGGGCTTCCCTGGTGGCGCAGTGGTTGAGAGTCCGCCTGCCGATGCAGGGGATACGGGTTCGTGCCCCGGTCTGGGAAGATCCCACATGCCGCGGAGCGGCTGGGACCGTGAGCCATGGCCGCTGAGCCTGCTCGTCCGGAGCCTGTGCTCCGCAACGAGAGAGGCCACAACAGTGAGAGGCCTGCGTACCACAAAAAAAAAAAAAAAAAAAAAAAAAAAGAGGTCACTTCACCTCTAACATGGTCATTAACCTAATAAAGGAAAGTTATTAACTTTCTCCATATCACTTGGCCTGGCTAGCTATGTCTTCTCTAAAGGAACCATTTCATTTTAATAACAAGATGTCAAAAATGCCCAACAACCAAATGGTATTAATACAAAGTTAATGGAACTAGGCAGCTTTTACCATTCCTATGCATACTCAAAAGCTGCATTTTGGGGGGAAAAGGATGTGTTACACTGCTTGGTCATATATTTTTATAATGCACCACAGGCTCTATTTATTTTTCATCCTTTCTGCAAGAAAGGGTGCATGATCTTGCTAGCAAACAACACATCTCCTTTCCAAAATTCAACCCAGTTTAGAGTCAACTGAGTTACTCTTATGGGACCCTAACTGCAAGGAATTTACAGTGTGAGGTTAGCCCCTCTAGGGCTGTGGATCATAAAGGTACTTTTTAGCCACCCAAAAGCCTCCAATTCTGTGAGCCATCATGCCATGATGGAAAGATGTGGCCTTGGTATCCACATTAGGCTCTACTTGTCCCGATTTCACAATTACCACCCTGTGAGCCCTGATGGACAGACACTTCAATGTCTTATGTAGCTGTACAGTGAATGAGTCACTTAGAGAACCCAATGAAAACTTACAGAACCTCTACATCACACTCTAAAAAACGCATCTTTTAGATACCCTCTGGCATATCCTAGGAAAAGGAGAACTAGTTCTATTTTCTGTCTTTTTAAAGCTAGAAATAAGGGCAAACTCCAAGAATCTTAGACTTAAAAGGGTCCTGGAAAACCATCTAGTCCAACATGTGTGTCTTATGGATGAAAAAAAGCAAAGGCCGAAGAAGATGAATGCCTGAGGCAAGGCCAAAAGCGGTGGCATCAGAGTTCTCATCCAGTGAGCTCTTCATCCTACCAAGTTATACCTTTCTTTGGGTTAAGAGCTCTCCAAATCATTGTCAAATTCCTTCCTCTACAAGCCATTCTGCTCTCACACTTACAGGCAGAATTCCTATGTAATGTCTAATGAGAACCTGCAGCTATGTTTCAAATACATCTCACCTTACTCTACTTCCAGGAACGTGGTAGGATTCATTATCACTCCACAAACAGATGCACTTTCCAGATTTCATTCCTCAGGTTTACAAACGTGTTTATTACCAAGGGTAAGCTTTTCTATGCTTCAGTTTTCTAAAACAAAGATGAAGGGCCACATACCTAAATACATTCCATTTACTCCAGAAATAATCACTATTATTTTGATGTCCCTGAACGCTGTCAGGTTTACTACATCTAAAACATTAAGGACTCAAAAAAAGTTCCTTGGTTTTTAAAAGTGAGAAAACCAATTATTCAGAATAAAGTGGCTTTTCTGTCAAAGACTCTCAAAGTACTTTCAAATGAGAACCACTATCCTCTTTGCAAATGCATCCTTTTCAGGACGTAAAATAAATAAGTCATGCAAGACCATAAACCAACCAAGGCAAAAACAGAACCCAGAAACATCAGGTCAATGAGCCTTCCTCAGTACTACAGAGATACACTCTTGAATACTCAACTAAGAGAAATAATCTGTGCCTTTAAACTTTTCAGGACTGGACTTAAAGTTGAATGAAAGGGGCTGCTAGCAAGGAGACTGAATGAAATATTTGAAAATAATTTGTAGCCCTAAGCCTAAGACATTTTCCTATCTTCCTTTTTATGTTGACTTTTTAGAATAGGAGGTAAGTAAAGCACTTGTAGTGTGTCCTTCAGCTAAGAACAGCTAGCTGTACTTCAGACAACCAGCAAGGTTTGAAGGCAAAGTTTTAACTAGTCACCTCTGAGCAAGATTTCTAAGAAACACTATCTAGCAAAGTGACTGCAGGAGTCTAGCACTGGCTTTGATGAGAAAAAAAAAAAGTTGCAAGAGCCAGGCAGCACTAACTTTACTAGAAATTAATTACTTTGAAATGAGGCAATTCTCTTTGAACTCTAAAGATTCACACAGTCTTGAACATAGGTATCATCTGCCCTAATGAGGACTCTCACACAAGCACACAGACACACACAAATACAAATAAAATAACTGCAGCAAAAAAATACTGTGCCTGGCTTTATAAATACATGCAATTTACTTGAAATTTTAGTGTTTATATGGGTAAACACTACATTTACACACATCCCCTCCCAGAGATGCTTTATTGTTTAAAGGGAAGGAAATTTAATGACGTTAAACTAATTAGAAACTATGCTTTTTTATTTTATTATAAAAGCTTGCTTTCTTCATCTCTCTTTTGTGCCCATCTCCCTTGTATCTCTGCAAAAAACATTCCCCCAACCTATACCTATGTGAATCCTAACTAAACTAGAGGACATTTCCCAAGTCCTATACCTCCATCCAAGTAATCACAAACTACTCCTGCCAATACTGATCACTCCCTTCTCAAAACAGGAACCATAAAAAGAAACACAGTGAACTCTTTCTGTTGTCATGTGTATTCATTACTTCCTCAAATAGCTAAAGAAAGAGTTCCTTGAGTACAAAAACCTCACTCCATACTTAACTTAGTTGTCCCCTTTGTGCCTGGACACTGGGTTATGCTTTCAAAAAATAACTTCAGTTAAGTGTCTGTATTTTGGAAGGGAAGTGTGTTAAGCATTTTTTTAAATCCTTCCCCAAATATCAACTGTTATAAAGCTTACTAAAATGAGATTTTTACCATCAATTATTTTATAAGTATTAGTTTCATTTACTCTAAGGGCATGTGCTTTGGAGAGGTAGCCAGGTCAGAGTCCCAGCTCCATCACTTTCTAGATGTGTGACCCTGAGCAAAATTTTTCCTTATCTGGATAAGAGAACCATCCTGAGAGAGGTACTGATGCAAACCTCTTAGCATCTGCCTAATAGATGGTAAACAAATGGTAGCTATTATTATTACTTTGTTAATAATAAGGAAAGAAGAGTGACACTGCATTACTGTTGGAATGTACTTTGTTTAGTTATTTTACATATGCCAACACCTAAGTCTGACGGATTACATACAAACATCAAAAAATGACATCTCTAAAAAAAAAAAAAAAAAAGAATGACATCTCTTAACAAAAATAAGGAGGTGCGGTCTGGAGACCTTGTGGGGAAGGGATATTTTTGGAAGAAGAAAATGATTTTTTTAATATTTTCGTTGTTAATTTAAATAAAATTCACTTTCTGTTCACTCTTCTTCAATTAGAGTTAAGTCTTTAAAGATTGTGAAGTGTTGCTTACAAAACAGTAACAGGGCATTATTTTTATTCTGTGTAACTAATTTTAAAACACTGGGCTTAGATTTTTGGTAGAGTGGACCAGGTTAGAAGCACAGGAGTGAGGAAGTAGATGAATGTGGTTTCCCCACCTATAATTAATATGACACATCTGTTAACTTTCTGTTCAAACTGTGCTCCAGAAATTTAGTGAGAAAATCGTTTACTCAATAACCAGATAGGGTTTATTGATGTGCACTGTTTCATTAATATTAGGCAGGCACAGGAAACATAACACCTACCAATCTGCTCTTCAAGCTCTAGAGGAAACACAAAAACAGGCCAAAACCCCATGAACCCAAGATGATAGGACACTCGACCCTGACCACAAGATGATTCAGAAAAGCTGGAAACAAAATCTTATAACCAAGGAAGCAAGAATCTTAGGATCAAAACACAAAGACTTTAACTAATGCCCAGCCACAATGGTAGTCAATGAATATTTGTTATAAATCAGGAAATTATCTTAATTGTGGGTCCTCGGAACCTAGCACAGTGCCTGGATCAAAGAATATTGGCTAAATCAAAGAACAAATGTATTTAATGAATAGTATAAAAGAGAATCCAGAATACAGCTATTCTCCCTCCTTTAAAACATTAAAATAGATATGGGGGCTTTTAAATATTATATATACAAAATATAAAACAGAAGAAAAAACCTAAGGCTACTCTCCAGAACAAAAAAAATCACAAGCAAATGCCCCCAGTTTGTGAACCTGTGACATCTTTAGCAATTAACTCAACCTGTATGTTCTACCTATCACCAATACACTCTTATTGTCAACATCTAGAAGCACCAGAAACCTGCTATACTTGATTTATATTCCTCTTTCTTTTAGAATTATGGCACTCTTCACTATCAATATAATGGATGGTAAATTTTGTTTTTGCTAATTTTAAACATTACAAACAAACCAAAATTCTTGTTTCTAAATTCTATCTATGTAAGGGATGACTGGCTCAGGCCTCAACTTTCTGGAATTATTTCACCAGAAATCTAACAATTCCCTCTTCACAATGGAACCCTAAACACCTTCCTCAAAAATAACACTGCTCTAAAAATAGGTTATCAACACATTCTGACTAGCAGCCAATCTAAAACTCCCTTCCACTGCAAAAGAACCTAACAACTGAAAAATGAGCCAAAGGTAAGGACATTTTATGCATATAAAACTATTTTGTAAAATTTTAACACCTCAATTTACAACTGACTGGTTAAGGTAATATTAATTTGTGCTCACATTTTGGTTTTGTTTTATTTTTAAGACATTAGGCTAAAGTTAACATTCTTCTTATAATGAGATTGTTTTGGCAAAATTCTGCAATATCCCACTCCTATCATGAGGATGGCAACAAGGAAAAGCAAGCACATACTTCTGGAGACTAGATTCGGACACATTTGATGAAAGACAGCTCCAACCTTCCCTTAAAAACAGGCCCACTTTTCTGACACACCAATTCACTTACCTCTCCCATCGCTCTTCCCTCCAGAGCAAGTGCTTGAAAATCGTGATTCAGTTCATCCATAGAACGTACCTATTGTTTAGAATAGAGGAGGGAAAAGTTCCAAGTTAGCATCTTGAATTTTACATACACATTAAACACAACTGACAAGCTTTTCTATGTTTATTTTCAGATATTGACAAGACAATAACAATAATCAAGTGACTGAGACTAAACATTCACTTACCTTTAACCATCAGCGTTCAGCAATGACCCCTGCTTTCTCCCCTCCCATTCCCTTTTGTTTTCAAACATGAAAAACACATAATCCAGAAAAAGAAAAAGCAAATTCCATCACACAAGAATTACGGTAGGGACTTCCCTGGTGATCCAGAGATTAAGAATCCACCTTCCAATGCAGGGGATGTGGGTTCGATCCCTGGTTGGGGAACTAAGATCCCACATGCCATGGGGCAAGTAAGCCTGCGCACTCTAGAGCCCGCGCGCCACAACTAGAGAGCCCACATGCTGCCACTATTGAGCCTGCGTGCCGCAACTAAGACCCAATGCAGCCAAATAAATAAATAAATAAGGAAGCAGAGTCTTTAAAAAAGAGAGCGAGAGAGAATTACAGTAGCTGTATTTCACACATTTTGACTTAATAAGTAAAGATCAACATGCTGAAGAGCAATGATGTATGTAGATGATTATGTGACCTAAACCTTGCTACTGACTCAAAGACCACAGTCCTTATGAAAACTGACCCAAAGACCACAGTCCTTGTGAAAACAGTTAAGTACAAATTAGGGGACTCATTTGATCCAAGCCAGTATTTCTTTGATAAACCTCAGGGAAAGGCACTACAAACTATATAACAGAGTGCCCCCAACATTTCTCCATATTGGAATATCTCTGGGGGCTCCTAGAAATCTGAAAACCAGGAAAATTAAAAAATAGCACATATCACAGGATCTCTTCAAACTTTACCTTATCATTAAATGTACTACCCACATTATAACAATCTTTCTAGACTTCAATTAACTCATCTCCAAGGTCATTACTAGAAGGTAATATTTAAGAGCAAGAATGAAGTGTGGAATAGATTACGCAAAACAGTCATAATTCAAAAACGCTTTATTGTCCAACAGTCTACTGGTCCTCTCAGTTATGAGCAACAAGCCACCTTTGCTGCCTGAGGCTAGAGTAATGTCCCTTGTTTATTAAAGAGGAAGGCTATTCTTTTTTTTTTAACACCTTTATTAGAGCATAATGGCCTTACAATAGTGTGTTAGTTTCTGCTTTATAACAAAGTGAATCAGCTATACATATACATATATCCCCATATCTCCTCCCTCTTGCATCTCCCTCCCACCCTCCCTATCCCACCCTTCTAGGTGGTCACAAAGCACAGAGCTGATCTCCCTGTGCTATGCGGCTGCTTCTCACTAGCTATCTATTTTACATTTGGTAGTGTAGATATGTCCAATGCTACTCTCTCACTTCATCCCAGCTTACCCTTCCCCCTCCCTGTGTCCTCAAGTCCATTCTCTATGTCTGTGTCTTTATTCCTGTCCTGCCCCTAGGTTCTTCAGAACCATTTTTTTTTCTTTAGATTCCATATATGTGTTAGCATACGGTATTTTTCTCTTTCTGACTTACTTCATTCACTCTGTATGACAGACTCTAGGTCCATCCACCTCACTACAAATAACTCAATTTCATTTCTTTTTATGGCTGAGTAATATAAAGAGGAAAGCTATTCTGCCTACCTGAGAAAGACTGCTGATTGCCTAAAGCAGGACTTTCTCAAACCCCCTCATCCAATCATCACTACCTCCAAACGTATGTGAACAATTTCTAGCAGTGGGTAAATGCAAAGAAAGTCAAACTAGGGACAGGCAGGGAGAAGGTAGAGTATGGAGCATGAACCTGAATATACAGCTGGGGGAACCAGTTTAAGGATTTTATTAACATGCTGACTGAATACCACCCCAATAATCTTAATTTGACTGAACTGTCACCACATAAACATACAGTTGCATTGTTTGGGGTTTTTTTAAATTTATTTATTTTATTTTTTTGGCTCTGTTGGGTCTTCTTTGCTGTGCATGGGCTTTCTCTAGCTGTGGCGAGTGGAGGCTACTCTTCGTTGCAGAGCGGGCTTCTCATTGCAGTGGCTTCTCTTCTTGCAGAGCACGGGCTCTAGGCGCCCAGGCTCAGTAGTTGTGGCACGCGGGCCCTAGAGCACAGGCTCTAGTAGCTGTGGCGCTCAGGCTTAGTTGCTCCACGGCATGTGGGATCTTCCTGGACCAGGGTTCGAATCTGCAGGCGGATTCATAATCACTGCACCACCAGGGAAGCCCTGGTCACATTGTTTTAAATTACACATTTTCAAAACCCAGAGCTGACACTATGCTACAAATGATACATTGTGTCACTAAGATGTAACAGCTTTGGGATGCTTGACAAAAATGTAAATTTATAAAATTCAAAATGACACTAAATTTAAGCCATATGAGAACAAAGAGACAGAGA
Source organism: Physeter macrocephalus (assembly GCF_002837175.3). NCBI lineage: Eukaryota > Metazoa > Chordata > Mammalia > Artiodactyla > Physeteridae > Physeter > Physeter macrocephalus. The sequence goes on along the minus strand of NC_041216.1, from coordinate 11,164,805 downwards.
TAAGGCTTGTTATTGTGGTAAAACAATTTCAAAGGGCCTTGAAACAGAAGCTAGGCTCACAGTACAAGGCGTTTACATTATTTCAGTAAGCACACTGAATAAGCTCCTAAAACTACAGGTGGTAAAAATAAGGAGGGGAGGGGAGATGAGGACAGCATCTTAGCTAAACTCTACAAACATCAGATAAAATCATTTTGAACCTTCAGGCCAGAGTTAACATTTACAAAGCATGTAAATTAAACACATAAAGTTCTACATCTAGCTTTTTCTGTGGAATCTAAACATGCATTTAACTAGATGCTAGGCGTTTCATGAAAATCCAAAAACCTACAAATAGTTTTAACCAAGAATGTTGGAATTCTATTTATATTTCCCAAGAAAAAAGTAGGAGTGGCTACAAAAATGAAAAAAATAAAGTAGGAATGGTAAGGGAAGGCAGAGAACATGCAATATGCATATTTATGTAATCATTACAACAATCTCACAGTAATTATTCCCATTTAAGAGATTAGAACTGAGCCTCACAGAAATGCCTTCCCCAACCACTGTTCAGTAGGGAAGAGTGTTTGATGGCATTTCCAGGATCTAAATCCAGATGTTCCAATTCAAAGTGCAATGTCCTTTCTATGTTATCAAGCTGCCTCCAGGGCAGCCACAGGAAGTTTCCACCCCCAGACAGAACTGCCTTCACAGCTTTTGCTGTGGGCTTTGATGAGTCTGCTCTCTTGGTCTCTTTGCCTTTGCTTTCCACCGTCTCCTCCCCCTACCCTCAAAATTTGTCGTCCTTCCCTCACAGCAATTTCCGTCCCTTTCTATACTGCCTTCCCACCCACCCATCATTCTCTCTCCTACCACGTTTTATTTGCTGGCTCGCTCATGCTCTCAGGTCCCTTCTCCCTCTCTTTAGCTCTCTGTTCACCTCCTCCAGCTCTCCCTCTTCCAGGGTGTCTCTCTCTGCCTTACACACAAGGTGAACCACTACTCCTCCTACCTCCTGTAGACAATGAGAATGGAGCCTTTGCTAGTACAGAAACTAGATTTTAAACCATTTACCCACAGTTGAGTAGACAAGATAAACCAAGTCACTCTCACAAGTATTTTTAACTAGTCAGGAACTTATTGTTTATAATGGGAGCTATACCTGGTATGGTCATCAACACCAGGCAGACTCTCAACAAAATTCTTCCTAGGAAACGAAACTAATGATCAGAAGAAGACACTCAGGAATCAAGAAAAATCAAATGATGAAAACAGACGACTGTAAGAAACTTCTTGGGCAGGTAAAGAAACCTTTTCTATCATAAAGGAGAAAAGCTGGCTGTGAATTATAATGAAAGAAAATGCTCCCATCAGGACAGAACTATCTTTTCAAGTTTTTGTACTCTACACCTCCCCACCCTTTCTCTAGTATTCAATTTGAGTGAAGGGTTAATGTTAATTTCTAGTATGACTTACTAATTCCATCTTCACTTTTGCTGAATATCTGTAAGACTTCCTTCCTTCCACTAAATTAGCTTATCACCTCTGGTTTCACAAAACTATTTCCTATTTTTCTCTGTGGGCTACTTGCCAGTTGCCCATCTCACACCCATCCAGGACTTTCTCTACTGAGGCCCCACCCCATAAAAGCATCTCTTACTCCCTTTACTAAAGAGGCAAAGTGAGAAAACCACGTTAGTCTGACCTACCTCATATTTCCTCACTTCATCCCACCCAAGAATATCATCTGTACAAATGACCTAGCTTCTGAGTTTCCTTTCCATTTCCCAGATACCAGAACTTTCTTTTGTAAGCCTCAACACCTGTCTTCTTCTTCTAACATGGATCTTGTCCTAACTAGAAGCATAATTTTGCAAATTAAGTTGGTGTTTTACCGCATAGGAAGTTATAAAATCAAAACAGATAAACCCGGAACTATACGTCACATTTGAAAAATGAAAAATTAAGCAAAAGCATCACTTTACAAATCTTTAAGAATGATATTCTAAAGTGCGCTCCTTGAGAGGCCCTACTTACCATACGCAACATCCCATACACCTATCAGAATCAATGAATGATATACACTTCATTATTTCCATCTGTAAAACTGAGATAACACCGGCTACTTTATAAGTTTGCTATGAAGATTAAATGAGGGACTTCCCTGGTGGCACAGTAGTTAAGAATCCACCTGCCAATGCAGGGGACACGGGCTCGAGTCCTGGTCCAGGAAGATCCCACATGCCACAGAGCAACTAAGCCGGTGCACCACAACTACTGAGCCTGCGCTCTAGAGCCCACGAGCCACAACTACCGAAGCCCACGTGCCTAGGCCCATGCTCCGCAACAAGAGAAGCCTCACAATGAGAAGCCCACACACCACAACGAAGAGTAACCCCCACTCACCGCAACTAGAGAAAGCCCGCGTGCAGCAACAAGGACCCAACACAGCCATAAATAAATAAATTCATTAAAAAATATATTAAATGAGACATGTCCAATACCTAGTAGGCATTTATTCAACTATATCCACCTCACAGGTTATTCTCTTTAAGTTACTGAAATGTCCCCATATATCCATCTCTTCTTTCCCTATCCTCAGTTAGCAAAGGGTAGGTTCTGGTCATTCTGGGAGGTGAGCCTCTCTCTCTCTATAGGTCAGCATTTTCATAATCAATATTAGAAGTACCTAGATCACACAAACGTCTAACTTACTTTCTAAAACTTAGCATTTCAAAGTACAACCATTTTTCTCTCTTCTCAATTCCCAGCTAATCCTCAATTCAGAGAAACTTCCATTCTAATCCATTCAGAAACTTCCAACATATAAAAATAAAAATCATCACTAGTTCAAGCTCATGTTTTTTTGTTTTTTTGGTTTTTTTTGCAGTACACGGGCCTCTCACTGTTGTGGCCTCTCCCGTTGCGGAGCACAGGCTTCGGACGCGCAGGCTCAGCGGCCATGGCTCACGGGTCCAGCCACTCCGCGGCATGTGGGATCCTCCCGGACCGGGGCACGAACCCGCGTCCCCTGCATCGGCAGGCGGACTCTCAACCACTGCGCCACCAGGGAAGCCCCCAAGCTCATGTTTTTTCCGTTCTCATAAAAAAAAAAAATCTCAATAAAGTCGCCTTCTCAAATTCCTTCATTCCCTGACTTCCATACCACTATGATCTCCTGGTTCTCCTACTTCTCTATTTAGATTTTTGTCTCTCTTTTGGCCAGCCAACATTGCAATCAAGTTAAAAAAAAAAAACAAAACACTTAAACTCAGACTTGGGTATAAAGGAATCCAAATTTAAGAAGTTAAGGATCCAAATATGTAACAAATTACATTTATCAGATTCTCAAGCAGATATATATTACTGAACATTAAATCTCAAAGAACAAAGCGGTTACCATGGTAGTCCATGCAGTCCAATATAAAAGACCTAAAAAAGAAGCAACTTTTGACAGCATTCTGGCTCAGTTCTTGGCCTTACTTTACTAGCATTCCTGTCCTTGGATTGCTGTCCCTTAACTGCTCAGGGTGTCTTTACAATGAATGTCCCTTCACTTGAGCTAGTTTGGCCAGTTCTCTGTTGACTGTATACAAGAACCAAACTCAAACACAATAGGTACCACTAAGTTGGTATTTATGAAATCACACTGCAACTCTATATTTTAAAACAGTAATCAGAGCTATGTAGTGCACTTGGAAAGATAAAGTTCAACAAATCAACACTTTTTTGAATATTTTCTGTAACAGACATATTTCAAGACACCTGCCTTTCTTAGAAAGGGCAACTTTGTGATTCCCACCACCTCTGGCCACAAACAACTATAACAAAACTATTCTCCTAAATGGCCAAACCCCTAGTACCTGAAGAGAAGTGATAAACTGACCTAATCAGATACCTCTCCTTAGCATTCAGGCCAGATAGCAATGGAGAGATAAAGTGAACTTCCCTGAAGACTTGGCAGTTGTAGCTGTCATTTTGGGTCAAGTATAACCTGGTGAATAAGCAGTAGATGGTCAACACAAAGAAGAGAAAGAATGTGCTGAAAAAAATTAGAGACAAGAGACTATGGAACCCCTATGGACACAGAAAAGCCTCCTAGTGCCCAGGAGGCCCACGTATATATTTCCTGCTCGGGGGTTCAGAGAGAATCCCTGGTGTTCCTTCATTTAATGCCCTGAATTTTTGCTAAGTAGGAAAGACTTCTATACCTTGAGACTAAAACTGCCTTTACTAGAATATTTTTATTTCCTCAACCACTGAATCTCAGTTATCAGGCACTTTCTCCTCCACACCTTTGTTCCCCTAGAGGATTTTTTGCAAAGGCAAGCCTAGATCACTGATGGCTCCATTTCACTAACATAGATCCAGAACAATACAAGCAGAAGAGTTGGTGCCAAGAACCATTACAGGAAGGAGATACCAGAGAGAAAACGCAGCAAATGCAGGAGAAACTTGAGCAATGAGAAGAAGAAATGGAATACGAGGATTAATCTAATCTGAATTTAATCATTAAGGGAAAAACATTTAATAAGTCTGTTCTACACCATCTTCTGCTTTCTTGTATCTGCATTATAAATAATAACAACAACAAATATTTACTGAGACTTACTTTGTGCCAGGTCCTGTCCTATAAAAATCTTTATACGCTGTATGATCTCTTTGATATTCGTAACATTTTGAAAATGCAGGTACTCTTATCCCCATTTTGTGAGAAAAGCAAAAAGTTATCACATTCCTCTAATAAAATATAAATAAATCAACATTCTTCTTGATTACTGGGAAAAAACAAGACTACTCTTTAAGCTTAGGAGGAGGCAAACCCTACTACCTGATCTTATTTATTCACTGTTAATAGCAACACTAAATACCAGCATTTGCTGAGTTTTCAAGGCACTGTACTGCAAAATAGACATTATTCCATTTTATAGATGAGGACCAAGGTTCAGAGGCATGATCTGTCTAAAGTCATATAGCAGATAAAGATCAGAAGTGGAATTCAAATTCAGCTCTCTATCCCCTTTACTAGCACTTCTTTCTGCTCTGATCAAAGACAAGCACAAAGGCTCCAGGACACCTGGCTTAAACAGCTGTTGTTCTGGAAACTGATTATTATACTGTTTTTTTTTCTAATTCTATTTATTTATTTGTTTTTTTTATTTGTGGTTGCGTTGGGTCTTTGACACTGCGCGTGGGTTCTCGTCAGTTGCAGCGAGTGGAGGCCACTCCTCGCCGCGGTGAGTGGGCTTCCCATCTCGGTGGCCTCTTCCGTTGTGGAGCATGGGCTCCAGGGGCGCCGGCTTCAGCAGTTGCGGCACGCGGGCTCAGCAGCTGCGGCTCGCGGGCTCTAGAGCGCAGGCTCAGCAGCTGCGCCACAGGGGCTCAGCTGCTCCGCGGCACGTAGCATCCTCCCGGACCAGGGCCCGAACCCGCGTCCCCAGCATTGGCAGGCGGACTCTGAACCACTGTGCCACGAGGGAAGCCCTACACTATTTTTATACAGGAGGAAAATGAAGTCACCACAGCAGCCAGGATTAGGCTGAACTTCCATTTTTTTATTATTATTTATCATTAAAAACTGCTACTACCTTGGACTTCCCTGGTGACGCAGTGGTTAAGAATCCGCCTGCCAATGCAGGGTACACGGGTTCAAGCCCTGGTCCGGGAGGATCCCACGTGCCATGGAGCAACTAAGCCCGTGCGCCACAACTACTGAGCCGGCGCTCTAGAGCCCGCTAGCCACAACTGCTGAGCCCGCGTGCCTAGAGACCGTGCTCCGCAACAAGAGAAGCCACTGCAATGAGAAGCCCGGGCACCACAACGAAGAGGAGCCCCTGCTCGCCACAACTACAGAAAGCCTGTGAGCAGCAATTAAGACCAAACGCAGCCAAAAGTAAATAAGTAAACAAATTTATTTAAAAAAAAAACTGCTACTACCTTTAGCAATTAAATACCATTGAAGTTCCAGATTATATAATGTGTTGATGGCATTCAGCTAGGATAGTTAACAGACCCAAGTGATAAACTGTAAGTTATCAAAACTGATTTGCTACCATACTACCATAATATATACACCTCATGGAAATGGCAGCACTTCCTAAACATAAAAGAAAACAATTTATAAAGTAAAAAGAATAAATAATATTTTCAGAAGCAGTTAATAAAGCCTATGATACTAGTGACCTTTAACTACAAAAGCCTCACAATTGCTGGTTCTGACGGTCTTCATCTTAATTTCACCAATCATGATCAAGCTGAAATCAGTAAGGAGAGCTAGGCCATTTTAACTGGAGAGAGAAACTGTCTAATTGATATGGAAGAACCTAATAAGTGTAAAACTTAAGATAATGATAAATCTTATCTCCACTTGTCTGGAAACTACTACCTGTAGCAATCTGTCTGAATGGTATACTCCTGACTTCCAAAAGAACAAATTCCAAAAGCATGAAAGAGACTCCTACACAACTATTATAGATCACACTTACAACAAAAAATGGTTATTTGCAGATAGAGAATACATCAAGGGTCTTCATTAGCAGTAAAAGTTTCATTCTGAAATACCAATCTCAAAAGATGACATATGGAAAAAGCAAAAAAACTAAATCAAGAATGTTCACCAGAAGTTCTTAAATCGAGTTGTGGCAAATGTGTATCAGGCTCTCTTCAAACAGTGAAACTAAATTTAATATATTTGCCATCATTGGAATCTTACCAGCAGAGTCTAAGAATCTATGTAAATAATGTGAAAATAACAAATATTTGTCCACAAAAAAAGACACAGAATTCGCTTTTCCAAACTTTTGCTAATATTAAATTTTTTGAGATTCACTTTGTCATCCCTGTGCTCACTAATGGACATGTAATAGTAGGCATAAAAGGCTTGTAAGAATTTTTACCATAAGAATAGTCTGTGAAAGAAAACAAATTATGGGCCTCCACAGTCATTGATATAAATTTTCCACAAATTGTAAGACAGTGAATATTTTTTAATTGATGTACAACTTAGACCACCAGTGAAAACAACAATTGTGAAAAGTCAGTGGAAGAACTATCAACTACAAGGCATACCTACAGTGGTAGTCTCTGCAGATTGATTCGGGGGTGAGAAGGGGACTATTTATATAAAGACTGCTTCTCTAGTTAATCTGTTCTCCCTTTTCGACAGACTAGGAGTGGAGAAATTTACAGTGAAGTTCAAAGACCATGATACAGGTGTCTTACTGCCTTCTCAACTACTGAAATAACATCTACTAAGTAGCAAAACTGCACTTTAGCAATTGTGCCATGGTAGTTTGTCTCATCTCCCTATAAGTAAACCCCACAGTATTAAAAACATGACAGGCATTACATACAAATATTTGTAATGTGAGAAATTACTCTGTCTTAGGAGTGACAAAATAGCAGAAATAGGACTTCCACAGCCAGCTTCTTTAAAATGATTCTTATCTTGCTTAAAAGAACACATTTGTCATGCTTTTTCGAGCTTTTCAAGAAAGAAATTTGACAATATGCATCAAGTTTTATAAACATTCATGCCTTTTGATCCAGTAATTCTACTTCTAGGAATTTAGCCTAAGCAAATAACCAGAAATATGGGCAAAGATTTGTCATCAAAGATCTTCATCATGGCACTGTGATGTGAAAAGTGGTTTGGGGGACTTCCCTGGTGGTCCAGTGGTTAAGATGCTGCGCTTCCAATGCAGGGGGCGCAGGTTTGAACCCTGGTTGGGGAACTAAGATCCTACATGCCGCATGGCCAAAAAAATTAAAAAATAAGAAAAAAATAGCAAAATATTTTTTAAAGTGCACAATAAGCACCTTTGCTTATAAAGCTTATTCTTTATTTTAGTTGATTAAGACATTTCTAGAAGAGGATTATTGGTTTGAAAGGTAATAATATATTAAAGCCTTCATAAATGTTAAATTTATTTTCAGAAGCTTCTTTCTGATTTTTTTTCATTGGCATTATAGAAAACGTAGAAACTACTGATGAAGTTTTAGGTTAACATTTGAGTATATTACCTTCCAGTCTTATTTTGTGTATGTCTCTATATGGAAATATATACATATCATTTTATGTATGTAGATTTGTGGCCTATTATAGAATCCTTACACATAAACGTATTCTCTAAGACTTTAAAAAATGTTTTAAATAGCTACATAAAATTCTGTAAATGAATATATGCTGTATTTAATAATTCCTGCTGTATTTAAACTTTTTCAAACCACTTTTTTAAAAATAAATTTTTATTTTACTTTATTTATTTATTTGGCTGCATCGGGTCTTAGTTGTGGCATACAGGATCTTCGTTGAGGCATGTGGGATATTTTTGTTGCGGCGCATGGGCTCTTCGTTGTGGTATACGGGCTTCTCTAATTGTGGAGTACGTGTTTTCTCTTCTCTAGTTGTGGTGCACAGGCTCCAGGGTGTTTGGGCTCAGTAGTTGTGGCTCGCGGGCTTAGTTGCCCTGCGGCATGTGGGATCTTAGTTCCCCAACCAGGGATCAGGCTCCAGGGTGTTTGGGCTCAGTAGTTGTGGCTCGCGGGCTTAGTTGCCCTGCGGCATGTGGGATCTTAGTTCCCCAGCCAGGGATCGAACTCGTGTCCCCTGTATTAGAAGGAAGATTCTTAACCAGTTTAATCCCTTGGTGGGGAACTAAGATCCTGCAAGCTGCCATGCGCGGCCCCAAAAAAAAAAAAGGGAACGAAGTACTGATACATGCTACAATTGTGCATGAACCTTAAAAACATGCTAAGTGAAAGAAGCCAGACACAAAAGGCCACATATTATATGATTTCATTTATATGAAATATCCAAAACAAACAAATGTAGAGAGACAAGAATAGGTTTTTGTTTGCCAGGGACTTTAGGAAGCAGGGAAATTGACAATGAGTACAGGGTTTCTTTTGGGAGTGCTAAAAATGTTCTAGTGTTAGAAAGCATGATGGTTGCGTAGCACTATAAAAACACTAAAAACCACCAAATTGTAAACTTAAGCGTGAACTTTATGGTATGTGAATAATATCTTAATAAAGCTGTTATTTAAAAATAGGAGGGGCTTCCCTGGTGACGCAGTGGCTAAGAATGCCTGCCAATGCAGGGGACACGGGTTCGAGCACTGCTCTGGGAAGATCCCACATGCCTCAGAGCAACTAAGCCCGTGCACCTCAACTACTGAGCCTGCGCTCTAGAGCCCACAAGCCACAACTACTGAGCCCACGCGCTGCATCTACTGAAGCCCGCGCTCTAGAGCCCATGCTTAGCAACAAGAGAAGCCCACGCACCGCAACAAAGAGCAGCCCCAGTTCCCCGCAACTAGAGAAAGCCTGCGCGCAGCAACAAAGACCAAACACAGCCAAAAATAATAAATAAATAAAAATAAATAAATTTTAAAAAATAAAAATAAAATAAAATAAATTTTTAATAAATAAAAATAGGAGATGGCAAACACTTTCTGTAACATGTCAAATAACAAATAATACAGGCTGGGACTTCCCTGGTGGTCCAGTGGTTAAGAATACACCTTCCAATGTAGGGGATGCACATTCGATCCCTGGTCGGGGAACTAAGATCCCACAGGCCATGGGGCAACTAAACCCGTGCCACAACTATTGAGCCCATGCACCACAACTAGTGAGCCTGCATGCTACAACGAAAGATCCTGCATGCTGCAATGACGATTCCGCATGCCACAACTAAGATCTGATGCAGCCAAATAAATAAATAAATATTTTTAAATAAATAAATAATACAGGCTTTGCAGGCTACACAGGGTCTTTGTCAGGTATTCTTTGTTTTTATTTTCAACTACACATTTAAAAATGTAAAAACCATTCTTAGCTCAAGAGCCATACATAAACAGGCAGCAAGCTAGATTTGGCAGGGAGGCCATAGTTTGCCAAACCTGGTTTAAAAATAAGCCATTCCTAAAATGTTTACAAGTGAATGTGTGCTAAGTTAACACTGATCCAAAAACTAAGCAAAGATCTCTTATCAAACTTATAAATGGAGCTTCCACAAATGTTATTGGATAAAGGGAACATAGGGAAACATATCAAACAGAATTTAGCACTTTTATTAATAATTAAGATCACATATTGGGTTGGCCAAAAGGTTCATTCGGTTTTTCTGTAAGATGGCTCCAGTAGCACTTAGTTGTCTTTAACTTCATTCGAAACAATTTTGTTAGATTGTATGCGACAGCTGTCATATCAGCGTGCATTTAAAAAAAGACTTATCAAAATTGGTGAATTTTTGTGTAGCCATTTTCATACTGAAGATGGAAGAAAAGAGCAACATTTTCGGCATACTATGCTTTGTTATTTCAAGAAAGGTAAAAACGCAACTGGAACGCAAAAAAAGATCATGCAGTGTATGGAGAAGGTGCTGTGACTGATCGAAAGTGTCAAAAGTTGTTTGCAGGATTTCCCTGGTGGTCCAGTGGTTAAGAATCCACCTTCCAATGCAGGGGACTCGGGTTCGATCCCTGGTTGGGGAACTAAGATCCCACATGCCACAAGGCAACTAAGCCCGAGAACCACAACTACCAAACCTGCAAGCCACAACTACCGAGCCCGTGCACTCTGGAGCCCGCACGCACCTCAATGAAAGATCCCACATGCTGCAACAAAGATCCTGCATGCTGCAACTAAGACCCAACACAGCCAAATAAATTTTTTTAAGTGGTTTGAGGGGCTTCCCTGGTGGTGCAGTGGTTAAGAATCCACCTGCCAATACAGGGAACACGGGTTCAAGCCCTCATCCGGGAAGATCCCACAGTCCGCGGAGCAACTAAACCCAGGTGCCACAACTACTGAGCCTGCACTCTAGAGCCCGCGAGCCACAACTACTGCGCCCGTGGGCCACAACTACTGAAACCCGTGTGCCTAGAGCCCGTGCTCTGCAACAAGAGAAGCCACCACAATGAGAAGCCCACGCACCGCAACGAAGAGTAACCCCCACTAGCCACAACTAGAGAAAGCCTGCACGTAGCAACAAAGACCCAACGCAGCCAAAATTTAATTAATTAATGAATTAATTTTTAAAAGTGGTTTGCAAAGTTTTGTGCTGGAGATTTCTTGCTGGACCATGCTCCACCGTCAGGTAGACCAGTTGAAGTTGATAGCGATCAAAACGAAACATTAACTGAGAACAATCAACGTTATACCACTCGGGAAATAGCCGACATACTCAAGATATCCAAATCAAGCGTTGAAAATCATTTGCACCACCTTGGTTGTATGAATCGCTTTGATCTTTGGGTTCCACATAAGTTAAGCGAAAGAAACCTTCTTGACCACATTTCCGCATGCAATTCTCTACTGAAACATAACGAAAACGTTCTGTTTTTAAAACAAATTGTGACGGGCAATGAAAAGTGGATACTGTACAATAATGCGGAACGGAAGAGATCGTGGGGCAAGCAAAATGAACCACCACCAACCACACCAAAGGCCGGTCTTCATCCAAAGACAGTGATGTTGTGCATATGGTGGGATTGGAAGCGAGTCCTCTATTATGAGATCCTTCCAGAAAACCAAACGATTAATTCCAACAAGTACTGCTCCCAATTAGACCAATTGAAAGCAGCACTCGACGAAAAGCATCCAGAATTAGTCAACAGAAAACGCATAATCTTCCATCAGGATAACGCAAGACCGCATGTTTCTTTGATGACCAGGCAAAAACTGTTACAGCTTGGCTGGGAAGTTCTGATTCATCCGCTGTATTCACCAGACATTTCACCTCTGATTTCCATTTATTTAGGTCTTTACAAAATCCTCTTAATGGAAAAAAATTCAACTCCCTGGAAGACTGTGAAAGGCACCTGGAACAGTTCTTTGCTCAAAAAGATAAAAAGTTGTGGGAAGATGGAATTATCAAGTTGCCTGAAAAATGGCAGAAGGTAGTGGAACAAAAGGGTGAATACGTTGTTTGATAAAGTTCTTGGTGAAAATGAAAAATGTGTCTTTCATTTCTACTTAAAAACCGAAGGCACTTTTTGGCCAACCCAATAAAACTAAGACAAGTATTAAAAACCATATTAAAAAATAAAGATAGTTGCTCACATGAGAAGATGTTGAACACCATTAGCCATCAGGGAAATACAGATTAAAACCACAATGATCTATCATTACGTATGTATCAGAATGGCTAAAATAAAAAACAGTAATACCACCAAATGCCGTTGAGCGCACAGAAAAATTGTATTATTCAAACATTACTGGTCCAGAAAACAACTCGGCAGTTTCTTTAGAAACTAGACATGCAACTACCATTATTACCTAGCAACTGGACTCCTGGGCTTTTATCTGATGTTCACACAAAAACCTGCACATGAATGTTCACAGCAGCTTCATTTATAATAACTAAAAACTGGAATCAGCCCAGATGTCCTTCAACAGGTTAAACAAACTATGGTGCATCTGCACCATGCACACTATGCAGCAATAAAAAGGAATGGCCTACCACAGTCAACAACTTGGATGAGACTCCAGGAAAGTATGCACAGCAAAAAAGGCCAGTCCCCACCAAAGGCTATATGTATGGTATGACTCCATTTATATGACTTCTTTGAAATGACAAAATTGTAGAAATGGAGAATAGGACAGATTAGTGGTTGGGGGGAGGCCCCCCCGAACCCCTGCAAACGGAAAGGGGGTGTGTAAAAAGGGCTACTCAAGGGTCCCTTGCTGTTTTGGAACTATTCAGTACTTTGTGGTGGTAAGTATATGAACCTATACAGATGGTAAAATTATACTGAACTTCATACACACACACACACACACACACACACAGACCCAAATGAGTACAAGTAAAACTGGAGAGAGGTGAATAGGACTCGATGGGTTTTAACAACGTCAATAACCTAGCTGTGATGCTATACTACACAATGTTACCTGCAAAGGTTATACTGTAAAATGGGGAAAAAGAGGAAAGTATACAAAGGATCTCTCTGTATTCTTTCTTACAACTGCAGGAATCAACAAATAACTAAGTCAAAATTTTAATTTAAAGAAAGACTACTGCTATGAAGAAACAATGAAGATACAACTTAAAATGATGGTTCCCAAGCACGAAAACTAAAATAATCAAATATATAACCAAAGGAACCTTTCTCAAGCTACAAAACTATGCAGCTCTCACCCACATAGCACACAAAAATCACATCCTGACCAAACTACCCTAAATTTGGAGAATTCTAAAAAAATAGAACTTACCCTTGGTTCTCTAAAACACTACCCGTCAAAGACAATAAAATGAGATCTACCGTCAATGGCCCAAAGATTTTTATGTCCTGACACAATTGTCTTTCATGTATAAAGGCTATAAGAACACAATATACAAAAGAAGTAATAAAATACGCAACCCACACGTCACCTTTCAAGCAATGACTGTATCAAGCACTCCAGCCAACCAAGAGAATTTAAATTAAGCACACAAAATGGATAAACTGTCATACAACTATTTAATGGGATACTAATTAAAAGGATCCATTTATTGTTATATATGACATGGATTCTCAAATGTAGTATGCTAAGTGAAAGAAACCAGATTCAAAAGCTACATACACTTACAGTACATATATGACATCTTGGAAAAGGCAAAACTATAGGGACAAAAAACGGATTAGTGGTTACCAGTTGCTGGGAATGGAGGTAAGAGCTGACTATGAAGGGGCTCCAGAGAATCTGGGGAAGCGTGAAAACTTTTGTATCTCGGCATCCGGTGGCAGGGTCTGGGGAAGGCACAGCAGGTGCCACGTCGGGCCGCAAAGGTGGCAAGAAGCCCCTGAAGCAGCCCAAGAAGCAAGCCAAGGAGATGGACAAGAAAGATAAGGCTTCAAACAGAAACAGAAGGAGGAGCAAGGGAAGGCCTCGGGAAAGGCCTCCTGGCCATAGGTGGAATTAAGAAGCCTGACAAAAAGTAATGTTCCTTGTGCCTGAGGCAATGATGATACTTAATTCCATTCCTGTTTAAACATCTGGATTCCCTGCCATCACATCTTTGCCACCTACAGCTAGAATCAAGTGTTGTCTTGGAACCCACTGCACATTTAAGAAAAAACTTTGGTTAAAAAAAAAAAAAAAAACTTTTACATCTCGACTGTGGTGATTACAAGAACATACGCATTTGGCAAAATCTACAGAAGTGTATGCTAAAACAATAGTGACTTTCACTGTATGCAAAATTATATCTTAAAAATGAGGGAAAAGATAATTACACAAGAGGCAGAATAGCATTATAAAGATTAACAGTATTATTCCCATTCTAAGAACAGAGGTGAAGAAAATAATCTAAACTACAAGTATTGATAAACAAAAATGTTCATTACAACACCACCAACATTAGTAAAAATTAGAAACCTAAATGATCAATATTAAGACATTATTACCGAAAAGAATGAGGCCACTACATAGAGTAGACTGTGGTATAACCTTAAATTTATGGAAATAATATATCATAAAAAAAATTTTGATATGTTAGACCACCCCAAAAAAAAAGATAGAAAACTATAATCACAGAAATGTTTTTATTTTATCTCAATTGTTTTTACAAAAGATTTCGAGTGACTTAGAAAATCAAATAACTTCCACTAGTGAGAAAATTAAGGCAAAGGGAGAATGAAAAGAGCCTACTTTATAAACTGTATGCAATTAAGTCCTATATACTTATTATAAATTAGCCATAAATTTAGTTCTAACCTCTCGCTAATGGTTAACCAAAACAGAGAAATGATTAGTAAAAACTCATACTGCCCATCAAACTTTTAAAAAAGCACAGCTCAAGAAATTACTATCCTTGTTATTAGAGATGAGATGATTTACTTTTTTTTAAGTTTTGAATAAAAACACTAGATGGACATGTTACAAAAGGTAAACTAACAGATTCTGAAGGTTGAATTATAGTTGGGGGTTGGTTGGGTTTTGGTTTGTTTCTAGGGTATTTTTATTTTTATAATTTTATAATTATCTATACTTTCCAAAATGTTTACAATGAGCATTTACTGATTTTTAGAATTCAAAAATACCTACAAGTCATTATTTTTAATGGAGGGCAAAAACATTTTATTTGATTTTTAAATCACTGTTTATTAGGATACAGAGAACAGAATTAGGCCATGGAAAGAGTCCTTAGTTCACTTACAATATTAAGAAACAAAATTATATTCATCACCAATAGAAATGACTCTTGTTTTGTTTTAACATATCTGCAAAGGTAGTTGATATATTTCTAGATGTAAGGGGAATAAACTCTAGTGTGGTAACAAAGGGATCTATATTATCAATCTAACATTTCTCAAGTTTGAACAGTTCATTGTTACAGTTACAATATAAATAGTTGGCATAGGAGATAGGAGCTCCCTCATCTAAAAGATTTTCTGCCAGGGAACCTAGTAAATGTCTTCCTCCATTCAGCAGCCTTGAAGCTAACCCTCACTCCTCCTTTGTTTCAACATTCTATTGTTTGTAGTATGTAAGGGAATAGGAATTCTCAATGAGTAAGTCTATCCAGATAAATCACTGCAACATAATTAAAGAGGGCAGCTACCAAACACATCAAATAGCTCATTCTGGAATTCATGAGCCTGAGAGAGAACATAATACATAAATCCAAAACTATATCTGTGGGGGAAAATATTTTAATAGAATTCTATCTCTTCTGAATTAAAAAAAAAAAGCTAAAGATGTACTAATCAAGATATCAGTGATTCTTAACTGAGACAAAATACAAGGGAGGAGGCAGAGCTTAATAAACTTTTAATATTACATACACTGGTATGTATTTTGTGTGGTTTGTTTAATTCTTTACAGAATTCCACCCTAATGTTATGCAAACAGTGAACCTTCATTTGCTCTTTTTTGAGAACAGCTACTATCTTTAGTTTCTAACCCTGTTGTTTGCATTACTGTGAGATCATGAAGCATGGAAGTTTTCCCTCTGGGGGTTGAGAGGGACTTCAGGTATAACAAAATTTATTAGGTTTTAAACTTGGAGACTGTGGGTGCTATAGAATAATGTTTGAAATTGGATTTTAAAAAATCAAAACACAGGCTTCCCTGGTGGCGCAGTGGTTGAGAGTCCCCCTGACGATGCAGGGGACACGAGTTCGTGTCCCACATGCCACGGAGCGGCTAGGCCCGTGAGCCATGGCCGCTGAGCCTGCGTCCGGGAAGATCCCACATGCCGCGGAGCGGCTAGGCCCCTGAGCCATGGCTGCTGAGCCTGCGCGTCCGGAGCCTGCGCTCCGCAACGTGAGAGGCCACAACAGTGAGAGGCCCGCATACCGCAAAAAAAAAAAAAAAATCAGAACACATGTTTTAATTTCCTACATTAAAAATAATAGGGCGGGCGGGCTTCCCTGGTGGCGCAGTGGTTGAGAGTCCGCCTGCCGATGCAGGGGACACGGGTTCGTGCCCCGGTCCAGGAGGATCCCACATGCTGCGGAGGCGGCTGGGCCCGTGAGCCATGGCCGCTTACCCTGCGCGTCCGGAGCCTGTGCTCCGCAACGGGAGAGGCCACAGCAGTGAGAGGCCCGCGTACCGCAAAAAAAAAATAAAATAAAATAATGGCTTTTAGGAAATTTTGAACTCTAAAAACAATAAATCCTCACCGTAAACAGTTTGGAAAGTAGGGACAGCAAATTACAAAATGGCCAATGAAGGCTATTAAGAAAATTAAATCAGGGAAGGGAGACAGAGTTGCAATTAAAATAATGTTCACAGAAAGCCTCGCTGAGAAGGTAACATTTAAGCAAAGGACTAGAAAAGGAGCAACTTTCATAGACAACTGAGACAGGAGCACTCAAGCAAATGGAACTGCAAGTCAAAACCCTGGGGGATGGGGCATGCCTGTGATTCTAGAAATAACAAAAATTGCTTTAATGTCATTCCAAATACCATTAAAATACAAAAAAAGTCTAGACCTAGGCAAAAAGCAGATCAGTGGTTGCTGCTGGGAGGAATTACAAAGGGCCAACAAAACCTGCAGAAGGGCTTCCCTGGTGGCACAGTGGCTGAGAGTCCGCCTGCCGATGCAGGGGACACAGGTTCGTGCCCCAGTCTGGGAAGATCCCACATGCCGCGCAACGGCTAGGCCCGTGAGTCATGGCCGCTGAGCCAGCACGTCCGGAGCCTGTGCTCCGCAACAGGAGAGGCCACAACAGTGAGAGGCCCGCGTACCGCAAAAAAAAAAAAAAAAAAAAAAAAAAAAAAAAAAACTTGCAGAAGATGGGAACTGTCATTATCTTGATTGTAGTGATGGTTTCACAGGTGAATACTTTGATATTTCAAAACTTAAATTATTCATTTAAAATGGGTGCATTTTCTTATGTCAATTATACCTCAATAAAGATTATTTTTTTAAAAAAATGAAAACTTCTAACCCTAGAGCAGAAATAAACATATCAATAAAACAAATGAGTCAAAACAGATCCATATATGGGGAGACTTAATTTATTATAAACAAGGTCTTTCAAATCAATAAATAGTGCTAGGATCAGTAGCTACCTATCTGAGGAAAAGTAAAATTACATCATTACTTCCTGCCTACAAAATACATAGAAATAAACTCCAGATTAATTAAAGATGAAAATATAAAACTAGAACTATAAAAATATTACAAGAAACGCAGGAGATTGGGTAAGGGATGACCTAAGAGCATAAAGATAAAGAAATCACAAGGTACAATAAACACAGTTAAAAGACATATAAAAAGTTTTGTAAATCTAGGAAAATATTACAGAAAAAAGTGGTCAAAGAATACACATAAGGTGTTGGTGGAACTTTAAATTGCTACAATCTATCTGGAAAACAATGTGGAAATATGTATCAAAATTTTAAACACATTCTTTTGTTTGATCTGTCACTTTCACTTCTCCGAATATATTCTAATACAAAAATATAACTGCAGTATTGTTTACTACAGCATTGTTTAGAATGTCAAAAGCTGAAAACAGGGCTTCCCTGGTGGCGCAGAGAGGCCCACGTACCGCAAAAAAAAAAAAAAAAAAAAAAAAAAAAAAAGCTGAAAACAACCTAAAAGTCCATCAAACTGGGATAAATCAGTAAAATTATTGTACTTCCATATACTATGGCCCTTAAAAAAAATATAGAGATATTTACTGACCTAAAAGGATGACCGCAATGTATTAGGGAGGAAAAGACTACCATGCAGCGTGTGTGTGCCTGGGCTACGTACGCATGTAATATATTTAGAGAGAGAGCGAATTATCCCATTTAGTTTAAAACTACAATGCATTCATAGATCTGTTTATATATGCACCGAAAAAGTCTGGAAGGAAATGAACCAAACTGTTAAAAATAGTTAACTCTAAAAAACAAATTATTGACATTTTTTAGAACAATCATGTACTATCAAAAAGTTTACGTTTTAGACAGAAAGTAGATTATTGGGGACTTCCCTGACAGTCCAGTGGTTAACAATCCACCTTCCAATGCAGGGGACTCAGGCTCGATCCCTGGTCAGGGAACTAAGATCCCACATGCCGCGGGACAAGTAAGCGCACACGCCACACAAAGAAGAACCCGCGCACCACAACAAAGACCCAGCACAGCCAATAAATAAATAAATAAAGTTTTTTTTTTAAGTAGATTATTGATTGCCTAGGGATGGGGGGCTAATGACGGAAGTGGAAAGTGACTAGTAACGGGTACAGGTTTTCTTTTGGGGGTGATGAAAAACGTTCCCTTTGATTGTGGTGATGACTGCACAACACTGAATACACTGAAAACCACTGATCAGTACATTTTAAATGGGTGAACTGTATGGTGTGTGAATTATATCTCAATAAAGCTGTTTTACTTTAGAACAAAATCCATAACCAAAATATAGAACAAAAATTTTGCAATATAATATTCATACTGTACTTTATACTATGTCCCAACGGAAACCTTAAACCCAGACAGCAACTGTTAAAAAGCTTCAAACAGGAAAAATGAGTCACTATTCTTAAGAGCAGTTAACCATTGACAATATAGGAGTAAATTACAATCTTCATTCTATCTTCATTAGGATACTATCCTTCTTGAACTATCCTAGTAGATAATATTCCCTTCTGAGAAAAGGAATGAACTTTGAAAATGTATTAGGTTGAAATAATATGGCAGTTTCCCAATATGTGATGTGACTATGAACAAAGTTTCAGTGTTTTACAAATTAAGGAAAGTAAACCTTGTTCCTATGGCCGCTTCTGTTTGCCTAGCTCTGATATGGTTTCAAGAACTCTCCTCTCCCTATACCCACCGCCCACCAAAAAAAGCATAAAAGCAGAGTTGATAGGAATTACTTTAAAAATTCCTTAATACAACTCTCCAGTAAATGCTTACTGGCTCCTTATCTTCAGGCCCAAGACCCTACATTCTGTTACATCTTACACCTTAACAATTCAAAATGACTCTTCAAAATAAAATACTCTACTCAGTCTCTTCAATAAGCCCTGATGACATAATGTATTCATTCATCATTTATACGTACATACTATTTGCCAGGGGCTAGAGATGTTAAGGCTGAAAGATTCTATAAGAAGAACCATCACAGCAGTTCTTAACCAAGGTGGATATGAGGATAACCAAGGAGTTGTTTTTAAAAAATACATAAACTCCACCTCATCACTGGATATTTTGATTCAGTAGGTCTGGACTTAAGCCCAAGAATCTGTTTTGAAACAGATTACTAGCACCCAATGGTGAAGGAAAAAGTAAATATTCAGCTCCAATACTGGGAGCCGAATGCTTCAATAAGATGAGTACCAAATGATGGTAGCACCAAAAGAGGACACCCAACCTATACAAAAAGAGGTAACTAAAGAGGAAGGTTTATCAGAGATAAAGATACTTTAGTTGAAGATGAAGAAAGTGGCTAAGTAGATGAGGAAGGAAGGAGATTCCAAGTAGAGAAAACTACATAAATGAAAATAGCACAACTACGTTGAGGAATTGCACAAACTATAAAAATAGCATGTGTGTTCAAAACATTAGGATACTTCAGTAAAGCTGAAGTGGAGTGCCAGTAAAGACTGGAGAGGTAAGCTATCTCAGAACACGAAGTGTGTACACTACACTATGCTGAGGAGATTGAAAGTTAATTATCTTAAAAGCAACCGAAAAGCCAAAAACAAAATTTAAGCAAAGATGAGACATAAGCAGATTCGTGTCTTCAGAAATAACAATTTGGCAGCAACACAGAAAACAGCCAGAAGGAAGAAAAGAGGGAGGGTGCAAAAAAAGTCAGAAGACTACGGTAAATGTCCAAGCAAGAAATATGAGCCTATCAAATAAAGCAATACGGATATAACCTTGGAACTGTTTGAGGCAGGAGGCAGGAATCTAAGATTCCTGGGTTGCCTGCAATGGAGATGCCACACACAGAAATAGGATATAGGGAATGAAACTAATGAGTTCAGTTTTGAAGGTCATCTGTTTGAACATGCCATTTACTGAGCATCTATTATGCATCAAGCACTGGGCTCCTATTATTAGATGTGCAAACTAAACTTTTACTGGTGTCCCTAAATTATAAATATATGGGCAACAAGTATGGTTTAAAATGTGTGAAAATGTGTAAAAGAGGCCAGTGTGTGTGTTATGGATAAGCTGACTACTCCATGATCAACAGTAGGGTCTCCAAACAGATTGGTCTTGTGGAAACAGCATGAGCTAATCACCTTAAAACACGGCATCTCATTCTTCTGACCCTGCATTTCCCCATCCATAAAATGGAAATAATAAAAAACAACAGAGAGTTACTGGCGGTTCAAATCATATATAAAAAGACTAGATCAGTTCAGGCACACAGCTTACGGAGTACATGTCCATAAAACTTATAGATGCAGAAACGTACTCAATACTAAAATAAAAGTACCTCTAGATCTCATTAGATACACTCAACCCATCCTAACAACCTCAGTTCAACACACTCACTAACATTCTTTTAATTAAAACAGAGATAATTAATGTAAAGGAAACCACTGCACTGGAAAAAGAGTTAAATGATTTCTAAGATCTTTTTCTTTCATTCATTCATTTATGGCTGTGTTGGGTCTTCATTGCTGCGCGTGAGCTTTCTCTAGTGTGGCGAGCAGGGGCTACTCTGCAGCAGTGCGTGGGCTTCTCATTGCGGTGGCTTCTCTTGCTGCGGGGCACAGGCTCTAGGCACGCGGGCTTCAGTAGTTGCGGCATGCGGGCTCAGGAGTTGTGGCTCGCGGGCTCTAGAGCACAGGCTCAGTAGTTGTGGTGCACGGGGCGTAGCTGCTCTGCAGCATGTGGGATCTTCCCGGACCAGGGCTCGAACCCGTGTCCCCTTTATAGGCAGGCGGATTCTTAACCAGTGCACACCAGGGAAGCCCCTAAGATCTTTTCCAACACCAAAATTCCACTGGAAATGTATCAATTCACCAATTCGCTTTCATTCAATACAGTAAACCAAACTCTTACTAGAAGGTATAAAATTTGTCTTTTTTCTTTTTTTAACATATAAAAATTTCTGGGTTTAAGTTCTCTGGCAGTTCAGTGGTTAGCACCAGGCACTTTCACTGCGGTGGGCCCAAGTTTGGTCCCTAGTTAACTAAGATCCCGCAAGTCACACAGCACAGCCATAAACAAAAACAAAAAAAAAAAAAAAAAAAAAATTCAGGGTTTGAAATTTGTAAAAATTCAAAATGTACAAGAAGAAACAAAATTACCTATAATCTCCCCACCCACATAAATAAAAGTAATATTTTGCCATATTTCCTCACAGTCCTTTTTCCACGT
Organism: Physeter macrocephalus; assembly: GCF_002837175.3. NCBI lineage: Eukaryota > Metazoa > Chordata > Mammalia > Artiodactyla > Physeteridae > Physeter > Physeter macrocephalus. The sequence continues at coordinate 11,143,052 of NC_041216.1, read as the reverse complement.
ACATCACTCTTAATGGATACACAGAGCTTACAACCTATTTTCTAGATAATAAGTTAATAAATAAAGGAACTGTATCTATAAAATTATTCTCACCTGATTTGTTTCTGCCACCCAAACACACGACAGCCCCATCTTAGCAGTCATTTCAATACAGACACTCACTGAAATCCTCATTTTGAAACAACTTTCTTTATAATTCCTTCCTCCCTTCATGAAACTGTAAGTTTCTCTGGAGAAAGAACAATATATTAATTTCATTGTTTTGTATTTTACTAGGCTTCTGACCTAAATAAGCAGTAGCTCCCTAATTTGGCCAATTGGGGGAAAAAAGAACAATCTGAATCAATAAATTCTTAGCAAATTAAAGATTATTTTTTACTTAACAGCAGATACGGTGCTTTTAAACACATATGATAACTAGGATTAAGTTAATGAACCATTCCCTTGTTAAAGTCCTTGGGGAAACTTTCTTTAATAGAGAAAAATTATTTGTCATTAGCAGATCAATTAACTGTATATTCATGACATCTAAAGAACAGAGCTCCCTGAAAACACCTGTACTTTATAATGTAAGCATTCCTCTTCCCGGGGTTGTAAACAAGTTTATTTATGCTGTTAACCTGAAAACACATTCTTCATAGATAAAGAAGAAAGTTGCCATTAGCCCCAGTAAAACTTGTCACTTGGAAAAATTCCAATCCATGGTGTAAAGCTGTAGATAAAGTAACCTCCAAACTCTATTTCTAAAAAGCACCGGCATCAGTGAAGAAATTTCCATTATTTCTGTGTCTGTATATTAGACTTATGTACCTTTAAAAATCTTTAGGTACCCAAAAGAAATGAAAGTATATGTCAAGACAAAAACTTGTACACAAATGTTCACAATAGCCAAAACATAGAAACCACCCAAAGGTCCATCAACTGATAAATGGATAAATAAAATGTGCTATGTATCTATAAAACAGACTATTATTCAGAAATAAAAAGGAATGAGGTACTGATCCATGCTACAAGACAGACGAACCTTTAAAACACGGTTAAGCGAAAGAAGCCAGTCACAAAGGACCACATACTGTATGATTCCATTTATACGAAATGCCCAGAAGAGACAAATGCACAGACACAGAAAGGAGACTGGTGATTACCTAACGCTGGAGAGTGACTGCTACTGGTACAGACTGTGAGGAATAATGAAAATTTTCTAAAATTGATTGTGGTGATGGCTGCACAACTCTGCGAATATACTAAAAATCAATGAATTGTACACTTTAAGTGGATGAATTATATATCAATAAAGCAGCTATAAAAAATCTTTAGGGACTTCCCTGGAGGCGCAGTGGTTAAGAATCCTCCTGCCAATGCAGGGGACACGGGTTCGAGCCCTGGTCCTGGAAGATCCCACATGCCATGGAGCACCTAAGCCCGTGCGCCACAACTACTGAGCCTGCGCTCTTGAGCCCACGTGCCACAACTACTGAAGCCCGCGCACCCAGAGCCCATGCTCTGCAACAAGAAAAGCCACCGCAATGAAAAGCCCACGCACCCCAGCGAAGAGTAGCCCCTGTTCACCACAACTAGAGAAAGCCTGCATGCAGCAACGAAGACCAAACGCAGCCAAAAATAAATTAATAAGAATAAAATAAAATAAAAATAAAGAATTAAACAGGAAATGCTTTAAAAAAATCTTTAGGGCCCCCAATTTCCACAAACCTTTTAAAGAGTTTTCCTAATGAGATTCATGAAAACACTAAGAAAGGTATTTTAACCATAAAAGAGCATTTACTAAAGGCAATAAATAGACAAATCCACATATGCTAAATCTTCTGAAACTATTAACACGCAATTTAAAAACAATACTCAAAAAATATTACATGAAAAAAACATGAGGAACACTCCTCTTCAACTGCAGGTTTTACCACCAATGCCATGTACACCCTACAGCCCGAGTTCTTCAATCAAGTTTCCAAATATTAAATTCACCCAACCTACTGCCAATCACTGACCACCACTTCTCACAATATTCGCAGCAGGGAGCAAAATGCCAGAGCATTCTACTGAGCTGAAGCCACACTCCCATTTACATCTCCTTATTACATCTAGAAGATACAGAAAGTGAATGTAAAAATTAGGGAAGAAATCCCTCAACAACAACAACAAAAACTCTTACCCTATCCTCAGCACTTAGTACTCTCTTGGCATTGTGTTAACTGTCAGTCCTGTGTTCCTCTATGAGTGTTAAGTCATTTTCCCAAGAGTGAATAGATTCTAAGCAAGGGCTAGAACATTTTTTTTTTAAGTTTTTCCACAATACCCAGAAGCGTAATTCTGTACTGAGGCTCAGCCTGTAGAAAATATTAAGCAAATGCTGTTGCCCGAAAGAAAATGGACACATGCACAAAAGATGTGTGTCTCGTATGCAAGTACAGAGGGGTGTGATGAAAAACAATATCATATCACTTTATGATTTACAAAGCATTTTCCAGCACATCCAAACTGAAATCTGAAACACACCTCTTCCTGAGAACTACTGTGTTTTTCTCTTACTAAGAATCTCATGATTCATCCCATTTCCCTCTTTTCTTTGGCCACACCCAGAGCAGATTCGATAACCCACCACTCTGGTATGTATTTCTAAATTCTACATTTACCCCTTTCATCTTCCTAACTTACCCCTATTTTCCCATTACTGCATCTCATTACCACCTATCCTATAAATTTTTCTCCTAATTCCACAACAAAAACCTTTTGAAACAAAACAAGGTAAAGATATATCATAAACTGCTGCAAGGTGCCATCTCGGAGGCACATACAATCTAGTACCACACAGTATTAGAGAATAAATACTTTTTTTTTTTACACTGGAATCTAATCCTTAACACTAGAAAATCATTCTTAAAGTTATAGTCAAAGAAAACCTGCTGATGATCCTTTTGAGCAAGTATGTAACGTTTTAAGTCTCTGTGAACTCCAAATATAATGAAAAAGGCTCCAAGAGTACAAGTGAAACAGAAAACATTGAAAAACATGAAAGCATTGATTACTCAGCTTTAACGCATGTTAACTAAATGCCACTGGCCCAAATGCTGAGGAATCTAAGCAATCTACCCAGAAAGAAAAGAGACGCATGGTCTAACAGAGTCAAAGAGCAGGGACAACAGAAAAAGATCTCCAGGGAATGAGGAGATTCTCAGTATGGGAATACTTGGGTTCCCTCCCAGTTTAACATAGTATTTATTAATTATAAAGTGTAAGGATTAACTCACAGCTACCAGAGATTAAGAAGGATAGACATGTCAGGATACGACTAGAAGACAACGTTACCAAGTGGAAAAAAAGGGGGGGGGTACAAATAATAGAGTCAGAAAGAATTTATCCACTGAATTCTGCCTGGCTATCTAGAATATCTCCCACCAGCTGTCAATCTATGGTGGATATTGATAACACCTAGCGCCAGCAGACTACTAACAAAAGCAAGAAAACTCTGGAGTTGTCCTCTAAATTTCCTTTCTCCCAAAGCAGAGTTTTTAACCAATCTCTGCCCCTTAAAATCTAGTACAGAGGCCACAGTTCAACTGATCAACCTTAAAAATTTTTCCCTATTTCATCACACACTTATCTCACAATAGTTTACAGAGAAAACAGATTTCACAATGAGAGAATAAAATAATCACAAGTCAAAGACCTGACCCTGGCTTTCACATGATGAAACCTTTAGAAAAGATCTGAAGTTATAAAAATTACTGTTAAAATAAATATGTAAGTTTTGTAAGCAGCATTTTTAAATAGTATTATTTACTTAGGGAGACGTGTTTTCCTGTGTGTGTGTTTTTTCTTTTTTGGCCGAGCCACACAGCTTGTGGGATCTTAGTTCCCCGACCAGGGACTGAACCTGGGCTCTAGTAGTAAAAGCGCCAAGTCCTAACCACTGGACCGCCAGGGAATTCCCTCTAGTGTTTTATACATAATATCTTGATCCACAGCCATTGTCTTGTTTACTATGAGTAAATTTTACAGGCCAAAAAAGAAAAGAAAAATTCATGGTACTTCTTTCCCTCACTCCCCTCCAAAGACCTCAATCTGGCCCCAAAATGAGGACTTTAAAGTTTCTAACTGTACCAAATACAATAATTTTATGTATTAAAACAAGTGATACTTAATATGTTTATATTCTTAAGGTAGAAAAGACAAAATACAGAGGACTTCCCTGGTGGCCCAGTGGGTAAGACTCTGGGCTCCCAATGCAGGGGGCTCGGGTTCAATCCCTGGTCAGGGAACTAGATCTCACATGCATGCCACAACTAAAGATCCTGCATGCTGCAACTAAACATGCCACAACGCAGATCCCGCGCACTGCAACTGAGACCCCCCGGCACAGTGATTCTCCACAGAGAGATATGCCCCCACTCTTCAATTATATTACACTCTCCACTGCTGCTTGAGCAAGTGGCCGCTACCTATTGCCATGTGTTTTCTCAGCAGGACAGCTGAGCTGAGATTCACTGCTTTACCTGAGTGCAAATCTGAAGAACTTTGTGGTCTTCCCTCATTCAATCAACATAAAAACTTCATACACCTCCTGGGAAAGGGGCATGAAAAACACAACAGTCTCTGCCCTAGCATAGTTCAGTCCAGGAGGTTAAGCTCAACACCAAAACCAGTAAGTTACAGTACACTCTGATGACTACAGGAGAGGTAATTTGTGGGTGGCCCACACTGCAACATAGCAACTACCTTAATGCAGTTCCCTAAGGCTGTTCATTATACCACGTATCCAGACCAACAGAACTGTGTATGATGAGTGCCAATTCCAAGTTGGGTCACTGGTTTAGGCCCCCTTGGTATGAACAGGTTTTGCCATTTAATCAACTGTGGTTTGCTAACTGACCTGGATAAAACTGGTCAAAAAGTCAGATGTGATTCCGTAGAATGTGGCTTAGCACTAGAGCCCAGAGTAAGCCTTCACAGCACAGCACAACCAGATTTTAGATCTTAGAGCTCTGCTAAGGACTGACCCAGAGTCTGACTTGCCCACCTAGCGAAGAACAAGCCAAGCACCTCGATTCTCCTTTCAGCTTTTACCCATCAGCCTATCATTAGAAAAGCCAACACAAGATTTTACAGATCTATAATATCTATAAATTTACAAATTTATCTATAAATGATAAAATTAATATCTATAATTTTACAGATCTATTATAAATCATAATACAGATTTTAAAAACCAACGTTCATGATTTTTAAACAATGTTTAGCCAAATAATGCAAAAGTTACAGGCCTTCCACCTTTGCCCCCTAGACAGATACCATCCAAACCAAACACCTCCCACCTTGGTCTCACTCTACACACACAGCTGCCTACATCTCAAATTCAACATGTATTCTACCAAATTTAATTACCTTGTCCACAAACCAGATTCCCCTCTATATTCCTTTTCCTCTATTACTTCATTTTCCCAGGGACCAAAACTTTCTAATTCAATCATCAATTCTGTGCATTTCTGGGTCCCATCCCATCTTTTCCACTGCTCACACCAGGGCTGTTACAGTAGTTATCCAATTAGTCTCAGCCCTCACCAACTCCAATCTCTTACTGCCAACTCAACCTTCCCAAAACACCACTGGATAAAAGCTACTCCATACATACACAATAAAAACTCTTGCTGCCTACTGAATTAAACCTTAGCCTGGCATCCAAGGCCCTTATCTTTATGACAAAGTCCTTTTTCCCCAGCTTTATTTTAAGGCCACAGGATTAGGGGCTTATGCATTCAATAACTTTCTTCTGAAGCTCTATCATATGCCAAATTCTAGGAACTGGGATACTGAAGTGAATAAAATTTGATCCCCACCTCCAAGACTCCAAGCAAATAGGAAACAAATATAGTACCTTAAGTAACAGACACATAAGAAAGATAAATGCCAAAGAAGAAGCCCCCTATACCTCATATTTCTTAGTACTGCTCACCTACACATAGTAGATGCTCACGAAGTAGCACTGATGATTGTTCCAATAAACCGAAGACCTATGATCAATATGCTCAATAAATTTCTGTTGACAAATTCCACCTCCCCATTTCTACTATGGTAAAGAACTGTGGTACACTGGCTGCCTGTCTTGGAAGGGTCAAGGGGAAGCACAACTGAGAGCACAGATTTGCAAGTGTGCGTGTTACTGACTTGTTTCTGAAGAACGGAAGCACTAGAGGCCTCATGAAAGACGTCAGTTCTTTTTGCTGGTCAGTATTCAGATACCGGCGACATAAAATAAACCTTTGCAAATTCAACCTATACCCAATTCCAAAGAATAGCCAGATGAAAACATTCTAACCCTTTCATCACCATCAGGAAGTCAGCAAACACAGCTAAACTCTCTTCTCAGTAAAATATGCTGTGATTCCAGCTTTGGTCTTGGATTAGTAAGAGCAAGCATGTTAAAATTAACCAAATGAAACAAGTACTTAGAGCAAGAGAACAAAGATGATTAAAACCTAAAAGCCACAACCACTCCTCTCTATACAAAACATTAGATGTATCAGTTCACTTGAGCAGCTGATTTTTTATCAACTTCCTACTACTTTCAACCATAACATCTTAAAAACAGAAGTCACTAACACCCAACAGGAAAAGCTCTAAAATATGTATTCGGGCTATAAACAGCTCAAACAGACCTTAAAAGATTATATATTAAAAGCAAGAAAGTATACTCAGAAATGCAACGTGCACGTTAGAACAAGCTTAAGTCTTTTTTTAAATGAATTGGTCATTTGCTCTTTAGCGCCAGAACGATAAAATGACTCAGTGACAACATTACAACAATCATCCTTTAAAACAGTGGTCCCCAACCTTTTTGGCACCAGGGACCAGTTTCATGGAAGATGATTTTTCCACGGACGGGGGCGGGGCGGGGGGGTATGGTTCAGGTGGTAATGCGGGCAACGGGGAGCGGCAGATGAAGCTTCACTAGCTCGCACGCCGCTCACCTCCTGCTGTGCAGCCCAGCACCGGTCCGCGGACCAGGGGTTGGGGACCCCTGCTTTAAAACAAGTGACTGTTTAGTTTAGACCAAATGAAATCATTAGCAATTAAGGCTTTTAAAGACATTCACTGAAAGCAGATATCCTAAGTGGACAGTGATTATAAAGAGTTTCAAAGCTGAAATAGTGAACGTTTTTTACCTGATGTTCTGCATGAATGTTATCCCCAGTAGGCCATCGATGTTTGCTATTATTATAGCCGCCTCCACCACTTCCTCCTCCCCCAAGCTGCTCACCATGCTGCCTCTGAAAGAAGTAGTCCACCATAGCGTCGTCCTGGGAACGGCCTGCAACTCCTATGGATCCTGGGACAGGGCTGGAGTGTGTCCCAGCTGCAAGAGCCTGATTTGCAGCTGGTTGTGGCTGCGCTTGCGACCCTGTTCCAGATGTCAAAACAACAGGCATGTTGGGATTAGCTGGTTCTTGAGGGTGATGTTTCAGGTGGGGGCTGAAAGAGTCCTGCCAAAGCACTGCTTTTCTCTTCAAGACACATGCAACGCTCATTCCACCAACACCTAAGGACAAACAGGTTACAAATGTTTAAAATTTGCCTTTTTTAAAACATAACTTGACATATGCACCAAGATAAAAACATGAGCCCCCTGGCTTTTGCAATATATCATCTAAAACCAGTTTCTACCAAGCAGCTAAATGTTTTGCAACATATACATAATTTTCTAAACTGAAATTTCGGGCTTCCCTAGTGGCGCAGTGGTTAAGAATCCACCTGCCAATGCAGGGGACACGGGTTCAAGCCCTGGGCCGGGAAGATCCCACATGCCGTGGAACAATTAAGCCCGTGTGCCACAACTACTGAGCCTGTGCTCTAGAGCCCGAGAGCCACAACTACTGAAGCCCACGCGCCTAGAGCCCATGTGTGGCAACAAGAGAAGCCACCGCAATGAGAAGCCCGCGCACTGCAACGAAGAGTAGCCCCAACTCGCCGCAACTAGAGAAAGCCCGCATGCAGGAACAAAGACCCGACGTAGCCATAAATAAATACATACATACATACATAAACCAACCAAACCCCATATATAATTAGCAATGACTCAAGAGTATCAAAAACGAAAGGATCCTTTAAAATGTCCGACATATTCAAAGGATGCTTAAATAAGGTCCTCTGACTAAGAACAGCAACAGAATGTTCCAAGCCTGAAACTTCTTCTCAGCTGCTGTACATGGAGAAAATAAACTTTGCATTTTTATCAATAACTTACAATTATAACTGTAATCACATCATCATTCTATTAGTACTCTGACTCCTACAGAGTCAGAGATGAGACCAAACCAAATTCAAACACTCACCTTACATAGAAAGTCTCACTGTAAAAAAAGAAATGCTTCAATACAATAATAATTGTATGGCAAATATATTGCAAACATTTTTTCTGATCATTCCTATTTTACAGATAAAAACACTAAGGTAGGTAGGAAAAGTTATGTGATGTGCCCGAGGTCATTCAGCTAGTGAGCTGTGAAGGAGGGATTCAAACCCAAATCTGTATGCACCCAAGCCTAGTTCTTTCTACCAACCCCCTTGCTACCACACCCCAGTAAACCAAAACATACTATTCCTCTCACTTGAGTCTGCTATTTTTCTCTGGAAGGATCAACAAAGAATCTCCAAAATGTTACTATGAAACATTACTAATACGTTTCTTAAAATCAAAAACTACATTTGTAGAAAACATAGAACAGCCTATGGGTGCTTAAGAAACAAAAAAAAGGCGTCAAAATAATCAGTTACCAACTAGAATATACCTGTCCAGAGCCACTAGAGTCTAATTTCAAGGCTATCAACCGAACAGTCCACTGCTACAAATGCCTTATCTCTCTTTAAGCCCTACAGTGACGCTTCAAAAACTGACTCAAAAGAGTTATAAGAAATCTATTAGGGACTCCCTGGTGGCGCAGTGGTTGAGAGTCCGCCTGCCGATGCAGGGGACACGGGTTCGTTCCCCAGTCCAGGAAGATCCCACATGCCGCGGAGCGGCTGGGCCCATGAGCCATGGCCGCTTACCCTGCGCATCCGGAGCCTGTGCTCCGCAACAGGAGAGGCCACAGCAGTGAGAGGCCCGCGTACCGCAAAAAAAAAAAAAAAAAAAAAAAAGAAATCTACTAAACTATTTCTCGTTATAGAATAAACATCCTGGACTTCCCTGGTGGCGCAGTGGTTAAGAATCCGCCTGCCAGTGCAGGAGACACAGGTTCGAGCCCTGGTCCGGGGAGATCCCACATGCCACGGAGCAACTAAGCCCGTGCACCACAACTATTGAGCCTGCAATCTAGAGCCTGCAAGCCGCAACTACTGAGCCCACGTGCCACAACTACTGAGGCCTGCGTGCCTAGAGCCCATGCTCCACAACAAGAGAAGCCACCGCAATGAGAAGCCCGTGCACCGCAAAAGAGTAGCCCCCGCTGCCGCAACTAGAGAAAGTCCGTACGCAGCAACAAAGACCCAACGCAGCCAAAAATAAAAATTAAATTAAAAAAAAAAAGAATAAACATCCTGATAAAGAAGCATTCGCTTCTCACAACTAATTCATGTTCTGCAGACAGGAGTAAGAAGATTTGTAATTTGTTCAAAGCCTAATTTGGAAATGCCGAGTTTCAGTTAACAATTCCAATCCATCAGAACCTTACTGGAGTAGTCCAGCTTTCTAGACTTCAGTTTCTGCTTTCATGAACAGAATCATGTTCATGCTTAAATACCAAAACCGGAAAGTCATAGCTGTGTTTACCACTGGTACTAGCAGAGTGCTAACCAGCCTAATGCCTTCCTGTTTGATTTTCAAAAGAACTCACTGCCCTCTTACTACCAATAGTAGCCAGTCCCATTTTCTTCCACAAGGGAGTATCAAACCGTCTTTGTTGTAGAGCTTACCAGGAGTCCTAAAACTCAAGTTTTACCACTAAACTACAACCTCCCTGAACCTGTTTCCTCATCTAGAAAATGAAAGAAATTCTTTCTCTGTGACTCACAAGTTTTTTTTTTAATCAAAATAATAGATATAAAAGTTTTTGGTAAATTCAAAGTCACCATGCTGAGGCCCCAGGAATTCAGTTACCACCAGTTAAAGCAATGGAGGCTCCAGTCCCTAAGAGGATTCCTAAAATAGCAAATACAACCTTTTCTGAAATAAAAGATTTGCCGTAATACTTATTTAACAAAGAACTTCCGAATGAAAAAGGTATTCACCACTGAAACACACCCGACCACAACTTCATTCTATCAGGGCATGGGGGGGAGAGGGGGAGGCAGGGGGAGGGTTCCTATAAAAATGTTCAAACGAAACAATTGGCTTTTGTAAAGCTATCTGTATCCCCTGAGACTTCCTGCTTTACCTAATGAGGCAAGGCAGTTTCTCAAACAAGAGAAAACCTGGCAGAAGGGACATTTTCAAAGTGAGTAAATACCTAAGCAATTAACAAGTGTCTTGGGTAGTTTTGTAATATCTTGGCAACTACAACATAAAAATTAAGAAATCAGTCACTTAAATAATAGAAAACATTTAAATTGCTGATGCCTTTTAAAGAACTCTCAAACCCACTAAAAAGTTACGTTAGCACTTGAAATGTGACTTGTCTTTTTACAAATGGTACATTATAAAAATAAGTATTTTTAAGCAACTAAAAATAAGTGCTGATTCTAGTTTTCCACAGTTTTCAAACTGTTTACACCAAAGTTGTTTTTGTTTTGTTTTAATATCACTAATAGGCTTTATTTCAAACAAAGGAACATGATCTAATCTATCTCCACTGCTCACCTTTTATTTACTAAAATGCTTTGTGGTTTAAAAGGTGTTTATTTTTACCACAGTGGAAAAAAAAAATTCTGTGGTCATAAATTTATTTTAAAGCAGTTCATCTCAAACCCAAACTAAACTTCAAACACAACTTCAAAAAGCTGTGGCCTTGAACAAAATGAATCCAGTTGTGGCTAAGGCAAAATGCTCAGTTCAGAATCCAGTATTTCCCAAAAATCCAGATAAAGAATCAACAGCACCCAAGAGTGTTTTATAAAGTTAAAACTAGCAACGGGTCAAAATGTTTATTTTGCTTACTAAAACTGCATCGGGAGCCAACCACCTCTGTCTTGGTGAGTTTTGATTTTTTTTCATAAAACAAACAAAAAGCTAAAACCACAAACCTATGGTTTCAGCAATAACTGACTTTAAAAGAGAATCCCAAAAAAGCCTCATAAAATCCCATGCTTAATCTCAGGCAGAGTAGGAAAGTGAACGAATTGATACAAATAAGAACAGTGTTCTCTTAATTGGACAATGAAGAGTGATACAACTAACAACAGTGTTCTCTTAATTGGACAATGAAGAGTAACAACCCTTCAAGTTACCGGGAGGATAAAACCTTTCCTGGTAATGTGGGGGAGGGGGGAATATAGTGGAGGGGGGGGTACGGGAGCGTATTCCTCACTTGACGTGGGAGTGGTACCGACAAGTATTAACAAACGATCTAGGTTTACCAAGGACGTCCATCAGGACTAAAACTATCTGGTATTGTGTATGTTTACCTACTACGAAGGCATGAACGCTTCTTAGAGTTAAGACAGACACGCACCAACTCAGGGAGGCTCAAAGCGGAAGAACCCACCAAAAACAAGCTCTCACAGAAACAAAAGGCCACAAGTACCCAGGAGCCTAAAAAGCGATCTGAAACTTCCTGATCGCCTACTTCTCCACATTTAAGGCTCGCAAAGTTCCCCATGGTGGGTCTCGCCTGCAGACGAGGGCCACGGCTGCTTCTAAAGCGATTTATTGTTCCTCCTGCTTCGGCGCTGCCACGGAAGCTCAAGAAGTCGAAGAAATCCAGAGTGGCACAGAATTACACTTCATGGCCACACAGAAGACTCGGGGCTTCGCAAACCCATCAAAAAAGCAACCCGAATGGCAACATCAATCTTCAGGGGCTCCGACGGGGCCGAGCAGAAATGTAGAGACACGTCTATGCCCTGGGCCCGGGCCTAAACCCCCGGCATTTTCCTCGCTTCGACCCCGCTCCCCACCCCCTCCCTCCTTTGATAACAATAGGGGCCTTGCTGCTGACTCCAAAACATGTACGAGGAACAGCGAGTGAGAAGCCTCAGCCAGGGCCCCGGCGGCTTTTCCAAAGCCCTTCTCACCCCCCCAGCCGCTCTCAAACACCAATACAAAGGGATAATCTGCTCGCTGGGGGTCCGGAGCAGCGTTTGGGGCTGGCGGGGTGCGGGTACTCACGGGCGGAGCGGTAGGATGAAGATGGATTTCAGCCCCCCGATCTTCTCTCTCCGGCGCTCTCGCTCCCCCTTACCTTTCACTCCGACAACATGGCGGCCCACTGGGGACTGGGCTGGCGCTGTGCATCATGGGATAGGCTCGGGCCCAGGCCCTGGCGGTGGCAGCGGCATGTGCGGAGAAGGCAGGCGGCTCTGGAACAGGTTGCCTGGTTGCCATGCCAACCCAGGGCCTGTGTGAACTTGGGAAACTCGCAGGCAACACTACCGCTGCGCGCGCGAGCGGCCGCCCGCGAGGGGAGCGCGCGCCTTCCCTTCGCGGGCCGCCGCGGGCAGAAGGCGGAGTCCCGCGGGCCTGCACTGGAGCGCCCGCGGTGCCCGGTTCCCGGCCCAGCACCGCACGGAGCTGGGCACGCGGTGTCAGGGTAGTGACCTTAGCCGAGGCGCCACCCGCCTCCGCGCCCTCCCTATTTCACCTCCAGATTGTAACGGCCTGCAGGATTAATGGACGCTTATTCCAAGGCTCTGGCGGGACAGCAGCTGGGTTCAAACCCCTTTGCTGAAACTTTCTGGCTCTGTGGACTTACTTAATCTTCCTGCTTCCACTGCCCCATTTGTAAAATGAAAAGGAAAATGAGAATTGCTACTTAACTCTGCCCTGAGGATTAAGTGGATAATATGGCTTATTATTCCATTTAATAATGTAAAATGCTTAGTACAGTGCCTGGTACTTGTAAATAGGCTCACTATAGAATTTGCGGGGTCTAGCGCAAAATGAAAGTGTGAGGGCCCCTTGTTCAAAATTGTTAATGAATTTCAAGATGGAGATAGCAGAACATTAAACCCAAATCAAAGATTCAAAGCTGACCTTGTTTGTAAGCACTCATTCAGTGTTAGCTGTTGTCATTCTGTCCAGTTCCGAAAATGAATAGAAATAGAAAATGGCCATTTGATGAAAGTGACTTTTCAAAATCAGTAGTATTTCATAAGATATAGTTATTATATATAAAACTAAACCCAAGATGGATTGAAAACATAAGCAAACCACAACATTATAAAAGACCAGAAGAGGATATAGGGGGAGAAAGCTTTTTAATTAGAGAGGGGAAATGTTTATAATGAATCAAAATCAATAAATCCCTTTAAATATTGAAGGAAAATTAAACATTTATATAGTAAGAGTGCCACCATCAATGAATAAGCAAGAAAATGGCTTTAAAATATTGTAATACTCGTGGTAGACAAATGGTTAATCTTCATGATAAATACAGAAATTCTCTAATCAGTTAAAAAAGAATAATCCAGGGCTTCCCTGGTGGCGCAGTGGTTGAGAGTCTGCCTGCCGATACAAGGGACACGGGTTTGTGCCCCCGTCCGGGAAGATCCCACATGCCGCGGAGCGGCTGGGCCCGTGAGCCATGGCCGCTGAGCCTCCGCGTCCGGAGCCTGTGCTCCGCAACGAGAGAGGCCACAACAGTGAGAGGCCTGCGTACCGAAAAAAAAAAAAAAAAAAAAAAAAAAAAAAAGAGCAATCCAGACATAGAAACCAAACTTATGTTTACCAAAGGGGAAGGGGAGGAGGGATAAATTAGGAGTTTGGGATTAACACATACACACTGCTATATATAAAATAGATAACCGGGAGTTCCCTGATGGCGCAGCGGCTAAGACTCCTCGCTCCCAAGGCAGGGGGCCCAGCTTCGATCCCTGGTCAGGGAACTAGATCCCACATGCCGAAACTAGGAGTTCGCATGCCCCATTGAAAATCCCCCACGCGGAACGAGGACCCAGCGCAGCCAAATAAATAAGTAAAATTAGATTATAATGATGGTTGCACAACTCTGACAATATGCTAAACACCACTGAACTGTGTGCACCTTAAATGGTGAAGTTCATATTATTTGAAATATATCTGGACTTTCCTGGTGGTTCAGAATCCACCTGCCAATGCAGGGGACACAGGTTCGACCCCTGGTCCCAGAAGATCCCACATGCCGCGGAGCAACTAAGCCCCTGCACCACAACTACTGAGCCCGCGAGCCATAACTACTGAAGCCCGCACACCCTAGAGCCCGTGTGCGGCAACAAGAGAAGCCACTGCAATGAGAAGCCCACGCAACGCAATGAAGAGTAGCCCCCTCTCGCTGCAACTAGAGAAAGCCTGCATGCAGTAAGAAAGACCCAACTCAGCCAAAAATAAATAAATATATATATTTAAAAAGAAATATATCTCGGGCTTCCCTGGTGGCGCAGCGGTTGAGAGTCCGCCTGCCGATGCAGGGGACACGGGTTCGTGCCCTACTGAGCCTGCGCGTCTGGAGCCTGTGCTCCGCAACAATAGAGGCCGCGATAGTGAGAGGCCCGCGCACCGCAATGAAGAGCGGCCCCCGCTTGCCACAACTGGAGAAAGCCCGCGCACAGAAACGAAGACCCAACACAGCCATAAATAAATAAATAAATTTAAAAAAAAAAAAGAAATATATCTCACTAAAGCTATAAAAATGAGAAAAAGTGAATAATAAAAAGCAATGCAACTTTGAAATATATTTTCATCTATTAAATACACTGGCAAAAATTTAAATGATCATTAACACCCTGTTTTGTCAAGTTCTGTGAGAAAATCAGCACTCATATTGTTTATATTGTTTGAGGAGATATTACTTTTTTATGTTATTTAAAAGATAAAAGGGTGAGATTTTTATTTCTGAAAAAGAAAATAAGACTTGGAAGTTAAAGATCTGCTACCTCCAGGGCTTCCCTGGTGGCGCAGTGGTTGAGAGTCCCCCTGCCGATGCAGGGGACGCGGGTTCGTGCCCCGGTCCGGGAGGATCCCACATGCCGCGGAGCAGCTGGGCCCGTGAGCCATGGCCGCTGGGCCTGCGCGTCCGGAGCCTGTGCTCCGCGACGGGAGAGGCCACAGCAGTGAGAGGCCCAAGTACCGCAAAAAAAAAAAAAAAAAATCTGCTACTTCCAGGCTATGTAACCTTGGACAAGTTCCTGAGTGTCAGCACCCTCATTTGCAAAATAAGGGTACATACTCACAGGACTGTTACAACCGTTAAATAAACCAACATATATAATGTGCCTGACAGAGGATTAGCACTCAATAAATGTAGCTGTTTTATTGTAGTTGTAGTCTTGTATTCATTTCTGAATCCCCAGAGAGCAGCATAGTGCAAGGCACAGAGTCATTGCTCATTAAGTGTTTGTTAAATGAATGAATTCAGCAGCCATTTAGAGTGATAACTCTCAAATCCAATGGTCCTAAAAGTAATATGTTGTATTCAAAGATCCCAGCTCTTAAGCCAGACCAGAAATTACTTCCTTACCTCTCTGAGCCTCCGGTTTTCTCCCACAGAACATAAGGTTAATATAGCAGCACTAAATGAAATAAAGCAGATAAAGCATTTAGCCCCATGGGGCCGGACAGTGGAATGTGCTGAGTAGCCATATTAGAAAACCATATAAGAGGAGGAAACTTAGCAGACATGAGAAAATTACAAAATTTCCAGAACTTTACCAGGCTCTGTGCTCCATGATGTCATTCTGAGATCCATGATTAGCTCAATTTTAAGCTTTAGCTTTCATTACTCAGTCAGAGATTCCATTATCAGTTTAGCCACAGTCATGTGGTACCACACCCCATCCAGGCCTCTCCTCCACCCAAAGCCCAACAGAATACCAGCCAGCCATCCCTGCTTTCCCTTAAGGAATTGCTCTCAAAAAACCTTAGGCCCCCGCCAGGCCCCAAAAATAACTCTATCAGAACATCACCTGCAACAAACTCATGAGACATCCTATTATCAAATGCTTACCTGTGTGCCATGCACTGTAAGACTTTTACATACATTATTTCATTTAAAACTCCCCAAATATCTATGACATGAGCAACATTACTATTTCCGTTTAAAAATGAGAAAACTGGGACTTCCCTGGTGGTCCAGTGGCTAAGCCTTCGCACTCCCAATGCAGGGGGCTCGGGTTCAATCCCTGGTCAGGGAACTAGATCCCACATGCATGCTGCAACTCAGAGTTCACATGTCCCAGCTGAAAGGATTCCGCATGTCACAACTAATGATCCCGAATGCCACAATGAAAGAACCCGAATGCCACAACTAAGACTCGGTGCAGCCAAAATAAAAATAAACAAATAAATATTAATTTTTTAAAAATAAAAATGAGAAAACTGAGACTTGGGAGGTTATGGAACCAGATTAGTATTTATCCAAGCATGTTATCTAAGGCTATTTGCTGAGAGTTGTCTGTTCAGGAGGTTGTCGAAATCATCCCTAAATCTTGAAAATCTCCACAATTCAACTGATTAAACCCATGCATAACAGATAATGTAATCAATCTTTGGGAGTTTTCAAAAACCAAGAATCTAATCAAACTGACCTGGAATGCGGATTAGGATGGATTTGGGAAGGGTGTTTAATCTAATCAGTAATCCATTCCATTGTAACCTAATCAGACAAAGAGAGATCTCAGACAGAAACATTTAGTGAAGGCCATTCAAGAATGCCTTTGTTCAAGAATTTCAAATGTTAGCTCTTCCTTCGCGTGGAAGTGGTTCTCCACTTATGGTCTGAGGCTCACCAGTGAGTCAGCAAACTGGCCATGCTGACAGCCGAGAACAAATCCTGGAGTGGACAAATGCTGTTCAATTCCACAGACTTTCACTCTCTCTTACAGCCAACAGCTATTGGGTGGTAAATGTTACTATACTATTGTATTTGTAAACTGAATATAAAGCATTCTCAAGCAAAGTTGGGATACCCCCAATTTTCTGGAAAGATGCTTTGTTATCAGTGTTGATTTGATTTGCTTTTTCAACTGTGTTACACTTGTGTTTTTGTATATTTGTAGGCTCTCCCTTGGGTGGTGCTTCCACTCTTTGTTTTGGTACTTGGGTAATTGTTACACTGTTAACATTTCCATTGTCATTCTGTTTTTTAGCAAATCTTGGTTATTAGAATGCTTTTCCCATAGGAACGGAGGAGGCAGGGAGGGTTTGGGCTTCCAGCATTGCTGACTAAGTAATTCCGATCAACTCTCCCACTGAGGAAAACTAGAAAACTGGAAAAATCTGAAAATCTCGTCTTGAAATCATTGGAAAGTTAACAAGTTAGTGAAGAATTACTGAGCCAGGATCTGGGAAAGGAGAGAGATTGAGGAATGTAAGCCCCATAAATAGGACTACTTTTCCAGGTAGAGCATTTCTTGAGACGTAGTTTTCCTGAGAGGTAGCTAAGAGACAGAATGATGCTTACAACAGCCTTGGGTACTTAGCAGGACAGAGATTGGAGTCCAGAACCTGCTAAGAGAGAAAGCACCTAGTAAACAGCTCTCACTTTGGATTGGGATCCCAACAGACTGTACCCTAAAAGCAAAGGTGAATAGAGTAGACAAGCTCTTACAAAGACTGAAACTCAACTTCAAAACATCTCAAACACTGAAATTGTCTTAAAGTGATCCCAGAGTGCCAGTGCCCAAGTACCTGGCAGAAAACATAATGAGGGACTTCCCTGGTGGTCCAGTGGTTAAGACTTCGGCTTTCAATGCAGGGGGTGCAGGTTCAATCCCTGGTCGGGGAGATCCCACATGCCTCATGGCCAAAATACCAAAACATAAAACAGAAGCAATATTGTAACAAATTCAATAAAGACTTAAAAAAAAAAAGTGGTCCACATTAAAAAAGTCTTTAAAGGAAAAAAAGAAAAGGAAACAAAGTGAATCTTCTCTAAAGATATCATTATCTAGGCCTCAAATTATTTCTATGAACACTTATGCAAATATAATATTCAGTGAACAAACAAAAATAATCACGCATACTAGGAGACAAGTAACATGAACAAAAAATAGCAGCAACGAAAGACAATTGAAAAGCATGCAAAAGAACCTCATACTGAAGTCATCAAATTGTTTGTTGTGTTCAAGAAGATAATGGAAGATGGATAATTCTGACAGAAAACTGGAAAGTACAGACAAAAGCCAATTCTATGACAGAAAAATATAATAGAAATTAACAACCCAATGGATTGGGATTAACAGCAGATTAAACACTGCTGAAGAGAGAGTTCGTAAACTTAGAGGTGGGAAGAAAATATCCAGAATGAAACATAAAGAGGCAAAAGGGTAGGAAAGAGAGAAAGAATAGAGTTACAGAGGAGAGAATGAGACTGTTTAACATACAGGGCACTGGAAAACTGAAAGGACAGGAAGGAAAGAGTAGGGCAGAAGAAATACTTGACATGAAAGGGCTAATTTACCAAAACTTATGAAAAAAATAAAGCCACAGAGTCAAGAAGCACTATGAATTGTAAATAAGAAAAACCTGAGGAAAATTAAAGCTGGTATGTAGGTGAGGATGGTGACTGTCTTTTCACCCATCCTCCAGAGACATGGGGTCAAATCAGGGAAGTGGGAAAGTCTCAATGAAAACAAAACTGAAGCAAATTCAATACATGCGAGAAATGGAGGAAGCAAAGTATAGTTTTGACCAAAAAAAAGGAAAGGAAGGAAGAAAGAGAGAAAAAGAAAAGCTAATACCAAAGAAAAAGAGTTAGAAAGTTTATTAATAAAATCCCAGAACTAAAATTCTAGACAATATGTCCATAAATGACCTCACAGAGGAATCCGATGGCATATGAAAAAGATGTAAAAGCACTGGCTTGTTAGGAGATGGCGGTATAGATAGATTTTAGAAACTGATAAGAATTAAATAAACATGAGTATGAGTTTTAAGGTTAAGGCAATTCCCAAAAAATAAAATAGCATTTATAACTTTCAAACTAGCAGAAGAAAACCTCATGATGCAAAGTACAAATATATATATATATATATATATATATTCCTATTACTATAAGGAAATAGGAAATACAAAATAATATAGCAGGAAAAAAGTCTTAAGAGTAATTCCAATAAATATTGAAAGATTTGGGAATTCCCTGGTGGTCCAGAGGTTAGGACTCTGTGCTTCCATTGCAGGGGGCCTGGGATTCCATCCTTTGTCGGGGAACTAAGATCCCACAAGCCAAGCACCAAGAGGCCTAAAAAAAAAAAAAAAAAATCTGAACAGCACAAAAAGCTCAACTTACTGGCTATATGTAGAATTCTATTCTCAACCAACAGAAAATCATACTTTTTAAACATACATAGTACATGTTTAAAAATAGAACATGCATAATACTATAAAGGAAGCCACAACAAATTCCAAAAAATCAATATCATATAGACCATGTTCTCCAACCATAAGATGAGAACGTTAAAACTTTTTTATTGTTGAAAACTACAAATTCTATAAGTTGGACACTATAAGATTATATTTTTAAGTAACCACTGTGTTTTTTTAAAAATATAAAGGAAATTACTTAGAAACAAATAATAAGGAAAACACTATGTATCAAAATTTGTGGGACAGAACAAAAACAGTATTGGAAGGAAGTACATATTGACAATTTTATTTATTTATTTTTAAGATTTATTTATTTTATTTATTTATTTTTGGCTGTGTTGGGTCTTCGTTGCTTTGCACGGGCTTTCTCTAGTTGCGGCAAGTGGGGACTACTCTACGTTGTGGTGCGTGGGCTTCTCATTGCAGTGGGTTCTCTTGTGGAGCATGGGCTCTAGGCACGCGGGCTTCAGTAGTTATGGCACTCAGGCTCAATAGTTGTGGCTCACAGGCTCTAGAGTGCAGGCTCAGTAGTTGTGGCACACGGACTTAGTTGCTCTGTGGCACGTGGGATCTTCCCCAACCAGGGATCGAACCCATGTCCCCTGCATTGGCAGGCTGATTCTTTTTTTTTTTTTTTTTTTTTATGTACTGCATTTTTTTTAATTCTTTTTTTTTTAATTTATTTTATTTATTTATTTTTGGCTGTGTTGGGTCTTTGTTGCGATGCACAGGCTTCTCACTGAGGTGGCTTCCCCTGCTGCAGAGCACAGGCTATAGGCACGCGGGCTTCAATAGTTGTGGTATGCGGGCTCAGTAGTTGTGGCTCACGGGCTCTAGAGCACAGGCTCAGCAGTTGTGGCGCACAGGCCTAGTTACTCCGTGGCATGTGGGATCTTCCCGGACCAGGGCCCGAACCCGTGTCCCCTGCATTGGCAGGCTGATTCTTAACCACTGCGCCACCAGGAGAGTCCCTATAACTTTTTCTTATACCTTCAGATAATTTTGTATCTAAAGATCTTATACCTTATTAGATTTACTCCTGTGTCATAGTTCTGTTGCTATTTTAATGTTTTCTTTTTATAATTACATGATATGAAGTTACTGGTGTATAGAAGAGCAATTGGCAATTTTGTATACAGACCTTATAATCAACTACCTTGTAATATTCTTCTATTACTCTAGTAAATTGTCTAGAGATTATTGTGTTTTTTAATGAAAATAATCATGTCATATGAGTATAATGACAATTTTATCTCTTCCTTTACAATAGTTATGCTATGAATCTCTTACTATTTTCTTATTGCACTGGCTAGGGCCTCCATCACATTGTTGAGTAGAAATAGCAATAGTTGGCATGCATATCAGGTTTATAATTTTAAAGGGAATGCTTTTAAAGCTTCCACATTTATGATAACATTTATTGTATGTTTTTTATAGGTGCTTTCTTCGGGTTACCATTCTATTTCTAATTTATGTTCAATTTTGTCAAATACTTTTCCTGCATTTATTGAAATGTTCATATGGGTTTCTTTTTCCTCCTTAATCTGTTATTACAGTAAATGACATCTATAGATATTCTAACATGTATATATATTATTCCTGTGATGACCCCAACCTGGTCATTGTATTTGTTTCTTTTATTCATTATCAGATATTATTCACTAATATTTTGTTTAGGATCTTTGCACCTATATTCACAAGTAAAATGTATTTGTAATATTTTTCCCTGTTTTAACTTTATCTGAATTTGGTATCAGGTTATATTGGCCTCATCGAGTTGGCAGGAGGTGGGTATTCCCTCTTTTTCTGTGCTCTGGAAGAGGTTGTATAAGATGATCTGTGTATAAGAATAATCTGTGGCTTGAAAGTTGACAGAATTTGCCTGTAAAGCCATCAGGGCCTGGTGTTTTCTTTGTTGGAAGTTGTTTACTGCTCCAATGTTTAAAAACCTTTCATTATGAAATAATGATAGATTCACAGGAAGTTGCAAACAAATGTACTGGAAGATCCTCTTTACCCTTCACACCCAGTTTTCCCTAATGGTAACATCTTGCATAACTATAGTACAATATCAAAACCAGAAGATTGGCCTTGGAGCAACCCACATGGCTTATTCAGATTTCACCAGTTTTACATGCACTCATTTCTGGGTGTATGGGTGTACACTTTTATACAATTTTATCACATGTGTGGACTGGTGTAACCACCACCACAATCAAGGTACAAAACTATTTCATCACCACAAAGATCCTTCTACTCCCCCTTTACAGCTATAACCACTCCTTCCCCCATCCCTTTTCTAACTGCTGGCTACCACTAATCTGTTCTTCATCTCTGTAATTTTGTTATTTCAAGAATGTTATATTGGGACTTTCCTGGTGGTCCAGTGGTAAAGAATCCTCCTTACAATTCAGGGGACACAGTTTTGATCCCTGGTCAGGGAACTAAGATCCCCATGCCACGGGGCAACTAAGCCCACCCACCGCAACTACTGAGCTCACGCACCTCAACTTGAGAGCCTGCATGCCACAACTACAGAGCCCACACACCCTGGAGCCTGCACACCATAACTAGAGAAGAGAAAATCCACACGCCAGAACTAGAGAGAAGGCTGCGTGCCGCAACTAAGAACCCATGCAGCCAAAAATAAATAAATAGATTCAATGAAGAATTTTAAAAATATGTATATTATATTAGTGGAATCATACAGTATGTAACCATTCGAGGTTGGCTTTTTTCACTCAGCATAATTCCCTTCGGTTCTATCCATGTTGTTGCATGTATCAATGTTCTTTTTCATTGCTGAATTAACTAGTACTCAGTGGTATTGCTGAACCATTGAATTCAACCATTGAAGGACATTTTGCTTGTTTCCAGTTTTTGGCTATTACAAGCAAAACTGCTATAAACAATTGTGTACAGATGTTTTGTTTTGTGAACATAATTTTCATTTCTCTGGGATAAATTCTCAAGAGTATAATTTTAATCATTATAAGATTACTTGCCATTTGGGTTTTTCTTGAGTCAATTTTAATTGTTATATTTGCCAGGAAGTTGTTCATTCATATAAATTTGGAAATTTATTGGCATAAGTTTACAACAGTTTTAATATCTTTTAAATCTAAGTTTTCTCTGTAGTTATAGCCCCTTTATTATTTATAATATTATTTATTTGTACTTTTCTTTCTATTCTCATTAAATCTCACAAGAGATGTGTTTACTCTGTTAGCTTTTTAAAAAGAAAAACATTTTTTCTTCCTTTTTTCCATCTGGAACCATGGAGGGTGCAGAAAAGGAGAAAAAGCTTCCTGCTGTGTCAGAAGCCCTTAAGAGTGAAGAAATTTTACAGAGCTGCTGATCAAGCATCTAAAAAAGAAGTTTGCCCAAAAACTGCTTTGAAATGCAAGGAAGAAGCTTACCTTACAAAAAAGCTAAGTACTATCACAAGGAATATAGGCAGATGTACAGACTGAGATTTGAATGACTAGGATGACAGGAAAGCTGGCAACTTCTATCTACCTGAGAAACCCAAATTGGCATTTGTCATCAGTATCAGTGGTATGAGCTCAAAGGTCTGCAAGGAGTTTCAGGTTCTTTGCCTTCGCCGGATCTTCAATAGCACCTTCTTTGAGCTCAACAAGGCTTCAGTTAACACTGTGAGGATTGTGGAACCATGTATTGCCTGGGGGTACCAGAATCTGAAGTCAGTAAATGAATTGATCTACAAATGTGAGTTATGGCAAAATCAGCAAGAAGTGAATTTCCCTGACATATTAACACATTGATTGCTTGATGTCTTGGTATATTTGGAATCATCTGAATGGAGGATCTGATTCATGAGATTTATACTGTTGGAAAACACTTCAAAGAAGCAAACAACTTCCTCCAGCCCTTCAAATTATCTTCTCTGACAGGCAGAATGAAGAAAAAGACCACCCATTTTGGAAGGTGGAGTTGCTGCCAACAGAGAAGACCAGATGAACAGGCTTATTAGAAGGATGAACTAAGGTGTCTACCATGATTATTTTTATAATCTAGTCAGTTAATAAAAAGTGACTGATTTCAAATTGAAAAGCAAACAATTTTTTTACTTTGGGTCTTTTTCATTGATTTCTACCATTAATTATGTTGGTTATTACATCCTTATGTCTATGTTTCTAGGCTTATTCTTTCAATTTTTTCTTTTACATTTAGTTCATTAATTTTATCTTTTATTATTTTCTGATGCAAACATTTAAAGCCATACATTTCCCTTGAGACTCTATTTTCTCTGCATCCTATAAATGTTAAATGTAATATCTTTATAATAACTTAGTTCTATGTATTTTTCGATTTCCAATGTGATTTCTTCTTTGACTCATGATTTATTTGTTTCTTTTTAAATTTCTAAATATATTTCTTTTAACCTTTATTTAACTTTAATTTTTTAATTTAACTTTTATTATCTTCTAATAACTTCTAACAATAGTGTTGTGTTTTTTTTAAATGGTTTTTAATTGTGTATCACCCTTGCTGTAATTTTTCAAAAAGAAGTTTCAACTAAACCAAATTAATAAGAACAGGTAGCATATTATCTTTTTTTTAAATGAATTTATTTATTTATTTTTGGCTGCAGTGAGACTTTGTTGCTGCGCTTGGGTTTTCTCTAGTTGCGACCAGTGGGGGCTAGTCTTCCTTGCGGTGCGCGGGCTTCTCACTGCAGTGGCTTCTCTTTGCAGAGCACGGACTCTAGGTGCGGGGGCTACAGTAGTTGTGGCTCGCGGGCTCTAGAGCGCAGGCTCAGTAGTTGTGGCGCACGGGCTTAGTTGCTCCGCGGCATGTGGGATCTTCCCGGACCAGGGCTCAAGCCTGTGTCCCCTGCATTGGCGGGCGGATTCTTAACCACTGAGCCACAATTTTTTTTGCGGTACGCGGGCCTCTTACTGCCGTGGCCTCTCCCGTTGCGGAGCACAGGCTCCGGACGCGTAGGCCCAGCGGCCATGACTCACGGGCCCAGCCGCTCCGCAGCATGTGGGATCTTCCCGGACCGGGGCACGAACCCGTGTCCCCTGCATCGGCAGGCGGACTCTCAACCACTGCGCCACCAGGGAAGCCCTATTCTCTTATTTTTGAAGTTATGTACTAAAGTTCTAAATATTATGACTGATTTATACTGTAAGATGTACAGTTTATAAAATGATACTTAATATCCACCCAATATCCAGGATCTAAGATCTTGTGTAAATTAAAATAAATGACCACAAAATATATTTATTGGGGAAATGATATTAATAAAACATCCCACTTGTGTTAACTCTGCTTTTTGCTTTGTTTTGAATTTTATTTTATTTACTTTTTTTTTATACAGCAGGTTCTTAGTTATCTATTTTATACATATTAGTGTACATATGCCAATCCCAATCTCCCAATACATCACATCACCACCACCACCACCCGTGTTATGTTTTTATGAAACTTATTTAAATCTGTTGAGACTTGCTTTATGGCTAGCTAACAGCTCTATTGAGATAAAATTCACGTACCATACTTGTCAGATAAATAAAAAACCAAAAGTTTGATAATACACTGTGTTGATTAAACTGCGAAAAAATCAGCACTCTCATAAATCACTGATGGAGCTATAACTTGTCACAACCTCTAATGGAATATAATTGGACAACATCTATAAGAATAACAGATTCATAACATATTCTTGGAATTAGCAATTCTAATGTAACATTTTATTCTACAGAAATATTTGCACATATGTAAAATGGCATAGGTACAGTTACTCACTGAAGCATTTTTTTATATAGCAAAAAATTAGAAACAATCAAATCAAATATTATGTAGCTACCAAAAAAAATTCACATAACATACAATTCACCCATTTAAAGTGTACAATTCAATGCTTTTAAGTGTATTCACTGATATCTGCAACAATCATCACAGTCAGTTTTAGAGCATTTTCATTACCTGAAAAGGAACCTTGTACCGTTAGCTATCATCCTCCTGACCCCCCCATTTTCCTTATCCCCAGTCCTAAGCAACCACTAGTCTACTTTCTTCTCTATAGATTTCCATAGTCAGGACTTTTATTCGATTTGAATCATATCATACATGGTCTTTTGTGATTGGCTTCTTTCATTTAGCAAAATATTTTTAAGGTTCATCCAAAATGTAGTATGTATCAGTACTTTATTCCTTTTATGGCAAAATAAAGTCCTTCCATTGTATGGATATACCATATTTTGTTTACCCATTTGTCTATTAATGGGTATTTGGGTTGTTTCCACCTCTTGGCTGTTTCTGTGTGGACATACATTTTCATTTCTCTTGTGTGTATACCTAGGAGTGAAATTGGTTGGTTACATAGGAACTCTGTTTATGTTCCTTGTTTGAGGAACTGGCAGACTGTTTTCCAAAGTGTCTGAACCATTTTACATTCCCACCAGCAGTGTCTGAGAGTTCATATTTCTCCACATTCTCACCAACACTTGTGACATAGTTTTTGTAAAAGTTCAAAGAACTTGAGAAAAATATATAAATTCTCTAATAGTTGAATGCGTTATTCTACCTATGTCCGTTAGGAAGAGTTGGTTAATCATATTGTTCAAATCTTCTTGAACTCTGCTGATTTTTTTATTTTTTATTTTTGTCTTCTTGACCTATTATTAATTGGGAAAGATGTATTGAAATCCTCCCATATGATGGTGAATTTAGCAATTTCTCCATATAGTCTATTAATGCTGCTTTGTGTATGTTTATGCCATCTTCTTAGGAGCATACATGTTTAAAACTTTTATATGTTATTTGTGAACTGAATTATATAGTGATCCTCTTTATCCCCAGTGATGCTTTTTATCTTAAAGTTTATTTTTCTTCTGACATGAATATATCTTTACAAGGTTACTTTTGGTTAAAATTTACCTGAGGGCTTCCCTGGTGGCGCAGTGGTTAAGAGTCCGCCTGCCAATGCAGGGGACAGGGGTCCGACCCCTGGTCTGGGAAGATCCCACATGCCGCAGAGCAACTGGGCCCGTGCGCCACAACTACTGAGCCTGCGCTCTGGAGCCCGTGAGCCACAACTACTGGAGCCCGTGAGCCACAACTCCTGAAGCCCGCGTGCCACAACTACTGAAGCCTGTGCGCCTAGACCCTGTGCTCCGCTACTAAGAGTAGCCCCCGCTCGCCGCAGCTAGAGAAAGCCTGTGTGCAGCAACAAAGACCCAACACAGCCAAAATTAAATAAATAAAAAAAATTAAAAAAAAATTTACCTGAAAGGTCTTTTTCTTCTCTTCCATGGACTCATGAATTTCGCTTTTTTTTTTTTTTTTGCGGTACGCGGGCCTCTCACTGTTGTGGCCTCTCGCGTTGCGGAGCGCAGGCTCCGGACGTGCAGGCTCAGCGGCCATGGCTAACGGGCCCAGCCGCTCCGCGTCATGTGGGATCCTCCCGGACCGGGGAACGAACCCGTGTCGCCTGCATTGGCAGGCGGACTTTCAACCACTGCGCCACCAGGGAAGCCCGAATTTTGCTTTTTTAATCCAATCTGACAAACCCTGACTTTTACCTGCTGAGTTTTGTCCCTTTTTGCTTACTGCAATTATTAATATATTTAGACATTTCTACCTTCTCTTTTATTTAATTTGACCTCCAAATTAAACCTCTTTGAATTTAAACCTGATATTTATATTGTTCCTCTAAGATGAGAATTTTAGCATGCTTTCATGTTCCTTTGTGTCTCTTCACCCATCATGATATTGTCCAAAATTTTAATAGTTGGACCTTATAAAATATGTTTTCAGTTTTTGTTTTGTTGTTTTAAGAGTACAGCAAGGACTTCCCTGGTGGTGCAGTGGTTAAGAATCCTCCTGCCAATTCAGGGGACACGTGTTCGATCCCTGGTTCAGGAAGATCCCACATGCCGTGGAGCAACTGAGTCCATATGCCACAACTACTGATCCTGTGTTCTAGAGCCCGCAAGCCACAACTACTGAGCCTGCGTGCTGCAACTACTGAAGCCGATGCGCCTAGAGCCCGAGCTCTGCAACAAGAGAAGCCACTGCAACGAGAAGCCCACGCACCACAACGAAACGTAGCCCCTGCTCGCCACAACTAGAGAAAGCCCACGTGCAGCAACGAAGACCCAACAACGAAGACCCAATGCAGCCAAAAATAAATAATAAATAAATAAATAAAAATTAAAAAAATAAAAAGAGCCCTCAGGGTAGATAAGCCACATTGAGAACACATTGTTCACCTTGACATGTGAACAAACACTTGAGGGAGGCCAGGGAGTCTGGCCAAGCTGACACCTGGAGGGAAGAGCAATCTAGGCAATGGGGACATCCAGCTCTCGCAAAGGCCCTGGCGTAGGAACAGAAAGAGCAAGGGATAGAGAAGAAAGAGTAGAAGAGGAGGTCTGGCCTAAGAGGCCATGGTGAACACCGAGATGAGGAGCCATTGCAGGATATTGAGCAGGGCCTCCACATGATGTGACTTATGTTTCTATAAAAGATAACTCTGGCTGTTGCCTCAGGAATAGACTGAGCAGGGGCAAGGATAGAAGCACAGAGACCTACTTGGAGGTTGTTTACAGTGAACCTAAAAAAGAGATGATGGCAGCTCAGACAAAAGTGGCATCAGTGGAAGTGCTAAGAAGAGGCTGGCTTCTGGCTCCTTTTTGAAGGTAGAGTTAATAGGATTTCCTAAATAAAGGAAGGAGGCAGGGGAGGGTGAAAGAAAAGAGAGGAATTAAAGAAGGTAGCATAGCAAGGGGGGTGGTCATGGTGATGAGACGTTTCTCCCTGGATTTAGGCAATAAGGAATAAAGGTGTGCATTTTATGTAGAGAATATAAAATAATAAAATGGGCTAGAGGGCTTCCCTGGTGGCGCAGTGGTTGCGCGTCCGCCTGCCGATGCAGGGGAACCGGGTTCGCGGTATGTAAATTATAACTCAGTAGGGCTTCCCTGGTGGCGCAGTGGTTGCGCGTCCGCCTGCTGAGGCAGGGGAACCGTGTTTGCGCCCCGGTCTGGGAGGATCCCACACGCGGCGGAGCGGCTGGGCCCGTGAGCCATGCCCGCTGAGCCTGCGCGTCCGGAGCCTGTGCTCCGCGACGGGAGAGGCCACAACAGAGGGAGGCCCGCATACCACAAAATACAAAACAAAAAAAAAAATAAAATAAAATGGGCTAGATGTTGGTCTGCTGTTTGTTATCATCATGCACCAGCAATTTTAAGCAATGTCTAAAAAGTTATAAAATACTCCCACTCCACCACAGCAGACCACTGCATTGTCTGCCCCACTGTCCATTCCCACCTTTGGTATACCACTAAGATCACTTGAGGATTTGGAGGCCTGAGTACTGGAAAGGTGCCCTCAATTTTGGGGGGGAAGGCTATGGAATGAGGAATTTGGGGGAGCAGAAGGAGAGATTAGGAGTTCAGTTTTGAACCTTAAAAAAAATATTTATTTATTTATTTGTCTCCATTGGGTCTTAGTTGCGGCATGCAGGATCTTTGTTGCAACGCATGGGCTTCTCTCTAGTTGTGGTGCCTGGGCTTAGCTGACCCTGCAATATGGGATCTTAATTCCCTGACCGGGATGGAACCCGCGTCCTCTGCATTGGAAGGCAGATTCTTAACTACTGGACCACCAGGCAAGTCCCAGTTTTGAACATTTTAAATTTGAGATATCTATTCAACTTTCAAGCAGATTCAAGCAGTATGTGACTGGACAGATAAATAAGTTTGGAGTTCAGGAAAGAGGTCTGGGCTAGAAATATAAATTTGGAAGTTGCTGGCATACAAATGGAATTTAAACTATGAAACTGGACGAGATTGGCAAGGGCGTGCAAGCAGGGAGAGAAGAGAATAGGATCAAATTTTGAGACGTGGAGCACTCCTACATTAAGAGATCTGGGAGAAGGGAAGGAATCCACAAGGAGACGGAGAAGAGATGGGAGGTAGATGATGTGGAGTCCTGGAAACCAAGACAAATAAGTGTATTGAGGAGGCGGAGGGAATTTAACAAAACGGAGGTCATTGGTGACCTTGGCCAAGCAGTTTCAGTGGAATCCTGGGGCCAAAACCAGATTGGAGTAGGATTAAAAGAGAATGAGAGGAGAGGAATTAAAGATAGTGAAGAGACAAGACATAACTCTTTGGAGGAGATTGGCAGGAAGGTAGAGTGAAGAGAAGTTTCTTTTAAGATGGTAGAAGTAGAATGTTTGTAAACTGATGGGAATGATCCAGTAGAGAGCAAAAGTGGGTGACGTAGAGAAAGAGGAAGATCAATGGAGCAATGTCCTCAAGATCAGTGACTCTGGTGATTGGCTTTAGGTAGCAACACGAAAGTTCATCTATTGTAGCTAATAGGAAGCATGTATGTAGGTTTAGAGTTTGAAATTGCCATTGTTTCTAGACCATTTCTTTAACCAAATCTGCACCATGAAGTCAAAACACATGGGCCAAAATTTTATATTCAAACATAGAAAAATGTCGTCAGGCACCTAGTAAGTGCTCAGGGAATGATAGATATAATAATATTATTATTCCTAGCTCTTTATTTTCAACAGACTCAAGTCTCTCCCCACTGGCTCAACCCAATCTCTCTCTTCCCCTTCGTAGCCAAAGTACTTGAAACAGTTGTCGACATAAAGATTCTACTTCTTTGCCTTTCCTTCATCCTTCAACCATTGAAATCTTGCTTCACTCACCACTCCAACTAAAATCTCTTAAGGCTAAATCCAGTAAATATGGCTCATTCCTCAGTCTCCCTGATCTCTCCTTTGACCCTGATGACTATGCCCTACTTGAAACTTTCTCTTTTCTTGCTTCCAGTAATACCACCCTCTTGTGGGGTGCATCTTCTACCCTTAGACCCACTACTTTTCACCTCCTTCCTGGGTTTATATCGCTTGCTATGTAATGGGCATTGGTGGCTTGTGCATACACAGGCTCCACTTCCCCTTCGACTGAGAAGAATAGATCCATTTTCCTGTGGGGAACCATCCTTCCACCTATCTTGGTTCAAGGGACACCAATCCCAACCCCAAGACAAGAGAAAGCTTATGACCTAGGCCTGGCCAATTCATTATGTCTCAAGAAATGTCTAATGACTCAATATGGACCATTGAGAATCGTTCCCAGGACTTTTGCTAGAACTATTAAGAAAGCACTATGTTCTTCTTATGGACTTTAGTTGTTATCTTTTTTCTAGAAAGAGCTTGCCTGAGAAGAAAGCTAACCCAGAGGACAAATGCCATGGATCTAGCCATACCCCAAAGCTAGTTCTTTTTTCTGAGTCAAGAAACTCTTTTTTGTTTTGTTTTTGCTTAAGTCAGTTTTATTTGGGTTTCTATTACTTACAACAGAAGAATCTTGGAAGATATAGCCTGCATATTTTATGTTGCTGTTTCTCATGCTTTTAATCTGGGATTCTCTTTTTTTAATTGGTCTTTCCTTGGGTGATTCTATTCGTGCAGCTGCAATTTATATACTAATTATGCTCAGATTTAAGTGTTCAGTACTGACTTTTCTCATAGCCATCAACTGTTTATTAGACTCTTCCACATGGATATCCCACAAATATTGAAAACCCAGTTTGTCTAGACCTTCACTCATCATCTTACTCCTCCTCCCAAACCTACTGTTTATTCCTAATTCTGTAAGTGACACCACCATTCATCCAGCTGCCAAGAAAAATTATACTAGACTTTTCTGTGTTTCATCCAATCAGCCAAGAAATCTCAGGTCATGGCACCTTCTTTATCCACATTCTTTCATCCAATCCACCACTGAGTGTGTGGCAAGGACTGAATGAGATAACCCATGTAAAGTATTTAAAATAGGGTCTGAGGGACTTCCCTTGTGGCACAGTGGATAAGACTCCACGCTCCCAATGCAGGCGGCTGGGGTTCGATCCCTGGTCAGGGAACTAGATTCCATGTGCATGCCACAACTAAGAGTTCTCACGCCACAGCTGAGGAGCCTTCCTGCCGCAACTAAGACCCGGTGCAACCAAATAAATAAATAAATATATTTTTTTAAAAGGGTCTGAAACATAGTAAGTCTACCTGCCTGTCTTCCATTAGTCCCAGAGGCCAGGGACTATGACTGGTCCATTTTCAAACATCCTGAGTCTAGCAGGGGCCTGATATGCTTATTGAATGAATGAATGATTCACAAGATGATATAGGGAGAAGCAATCTAAGAAGCAATCTAAGGATATATCATCATGTACTTGAGGAACGTAGGAAGAACCAATTTAAAAGTTTTGAGAGGGACTAGGTAAACCAAGATGGTCTACACTTCAGAAAGCTAAAGCAGAGTAAGCTTGAGTAAGGACTAGGTTGCTGATAGGTCCCAGTTTTTAAGGTCAGAGAAAATGAGAGTAGAGAGGTCACTCTGTAGGATGATCGGGGGTAAGCTCTGCAGGGAGTATGTCAGGCTCTATCTGTAGCCCTCCTCTCATCTCCCCTCCACCCTCCCCTAGTTTTCATGGGATTAGGATAAAATAATGCCCTTCATCTGGAACTGGTGTTCCTTTCACCATTCTGCACTTGATCACTCCCATAGCAAAGACTCTGGGTATTGTTGTTAAGGTTATACACTGTACAACACCGCCACATCTAGATATCTTTGCTATTCAGAATTTTAAAGAACATTTTATTATAATTTTGCTGACTCCAAAGTCATAGTGATTTGTATAGTTACTGCAATCATGTTATGCATACATTAAAGTGTCTTTTTCTAACAAAGTCATCCCATTTTGACAATAATCAAAACATTTGTTGCTCTAATATCTAAAATAAGTTAAACGAGATCTGCTTTTTTAACTACAGTATTGACCAGTTATCATCTAAAAAAGAAAAGAAAAGAAAAGTATCCTATTGGTATCAGTGGCCTGGCCAAATGTGATATATTTAATCTTATAGTTCACACCATCTGCTTCTATGTGTCTGTACTATGAGGTTATTATTGTTATTATTAGTAAATTAAATTTACTAATCCTTTCATAATGACACAAATTATTATGTAATAACTATCATGAATCCACCATTAAAAATCTACAAAGAATTACATAAATAAAATTAGATTATTATATAATGACCTGCCAATTATATCAATTGTTTATTTACTGTTATAGAAATTTCATTACTACAAATATTATATACTGTTAAAGTTTATTAGTACATAACACTGATAATATTTTAAAGTGTTATGAATAATAAGATAAAATACTAAATTATAATATTATTTCTCCTCAGATAAAAAAAAAAATTTTTTTTTCAAAGCACCATGAGATCCAGGGACTTCCCTGGTGGTCCAGTGGTTAAGACTCTGCACTTCCACTGCAGGGGGCACAGGTTCGATACCTGGTTGGGGAACTATGATCTCTCATACTGGGCAGTGTGGCCAAAAGTAAATAAATAAATAAATAAACAAACAAACAAATATTTAAAAAATAAACTTAAAAAATTAATCATGAGATCCAGAAAAAGAAATCGGAAAGCTGTTAAATAAATTTTATTTATTTAAAAAATATGTATGTAGTTGCTTACAATGATCTAGGCACTGTCTTCAGCATTCTGCTTCCATTAACCATACTTAGCAATGCCTCTAGATGACTAGATTTCTGGAAAAGTTAAATGGATTGCCAGAAGAATGGGAAACAGTTCAGAGGTACTGGTTTTAGCAAAACACAGCACTAACACATTGCTGGTGGGGCAGGATGGGAGTTTACTTTGGTCTTTCACACTCTCATAACTGATGGAATTCAAGAAAAACTAGAAGAGAGGAAAAAAACAAAAACTAAGAATCCATTAAACCAAATGTACTTGCTGCCTGTCCGGTACCTGACCACAGAACCACAGAACTTTGCATACTAAACAGGCAAGTCTGGTTGAAATGATCTATCTCAGGTAAGAAATGTTAAGTTTCCAAAGAACAACATTGGTAGGAAGTTTTGGAAAATTAATACTCTCAATTCTTCTAAAAAAAAAATCACTAAATCCTGGTTACTTTATTCTACCTCAAAGGATTCTTTATTTTGTCTATATTGTAAAGTCTTTGGGGATGGGAAAAAAAACACACACACAAAAAAAACAAATCAATGTTAGAATGAAAATGAAAGCAAAGGTTGGCAGCATTTACTGCATATTCCTAATAAACATGAAGAAAGTTAAATGCACACCAACCAAATTGAAATCTGATTCCAAAAATATATCCCGGTGAAAAATGAGAAAAAATGGGTGCTGTTTTGAACATATGATACTTATGATTCACTTTTCTTTTTTTTTTTTGCACAGGTTCCAGACACGCAGGGTCAGCGGCCATGGCTCACGGGCCTAGCCGCTCCACAGAATGTGGGATCTTCCCGGACCGGGCCACGAGCCCGTGTCCCCTGAATCGGCAGGCGGACTCTCAACCACTGCGCCACCAGGGAAGCCCTGACTCAATTTTTGATGAAGGAATATCCAAGCTCATCCAAGAAGGTTGAGTGTGGGAAATGTTCTTAATTTGGCAGTAATCATAGCAGAATTTGATACAATTATGTCAGAATATTTATGCAAAATATAAACCCTGACACAAAGTAATATTACACATTGTTTAGGGAATAAAAGACAAAACAAAATAATTAAATATATGTAGATATAGATGCAGTGAATAAGAACATGTTGAATAAAGTAAGAAATGTTAGACATTACTCAGTTATTTTAAATACAGTTCTAGAAACAAGTTATGTAGAATGCACAACAATTATTTCAGATTTGTTGATTTCCAAAATACAAAAATACCTATACGTGAACATCTTGGAGGATTTTGTTTAGCAGATGAATTGACTAGAGAAGGATTTTACATTCTCAGTAGACCACTTACAAAAACTGAATCTAGACAAAAATAACCCAAGAGCCCAGGAATATGACAATGCAGCAAAAATGCATGGAAAACCATAATAGATTGTAACAAAAGATTCTTGAAAAATAATTCTGGGAAATCTGTTTTCTTTGTTTTCTGTATTCTTTAAAATTAATAGTGAATGATGTGGTAAAATATTCTTTTGACATCACTGAATTTTTAAATATTGTCCAGGAAAAATCCAGCAAAATTTCAGTTTTGATGAAATGCTGGAGTGTTTTTTTTTTTTTTTTTTTTTAACATCTTTATTGGAGTATAACTGTTTTACAATAGTGTGTTAGTTTCTCCTTTACAACAAAGTGAATCAGTTATACATATACATATGTTCCCATATCTCTTCCCTCTTGTGTCTCCCTCCCTCCCACCCTCCCTATCCCACCCCTCTCATGGTCCCAAAGCACAGAGGTGATC
Source organism: Physeter macrocephalus (assembly GCF_002837175.3). NCBI lineage: Eukaryota > Metazoa > Chordata > Mammalia > Artiodactyla > Physeteridae > Physeter > Physeter macrocephalus. The sequence continues at coordinate 11,108,294 of NC_041216.1, read as the reverse complement.
TCCCTGTGCTATGCTGCAGCTTCCCACTAGCTATCTAATTTACATTTGGTAGTGTATATATGTCCCTGCCACTCTCTCACTTCGTCACAGCTTACCCTTCCCCCTCCCCATGTCCTCAAGTCCATGCTCTAGTAGGTCTGTGTTTTATTCCCATCCTACCACTAATCTCTTCATGACATTTTTTTTTCTTAGATTGCTGGAGTGTTTTAAACATGTATTTTCAAACATAAATTTTCCAACACTGAATGTCAATGTTGAATTCACAATGAGAAAGTTAAGTGAATACCATAATGTCACTAAAAACTCAAGAGGCAGGATGCAAAGCCCTTTTTAGGAACTGTTAATGATATTATCAATAATAATGATATAGATTCTAGAATGCAAAGTATATTCTAGCAAATTTCAACTTTTAAATGTATTTGCTCAGGGCTAATATGAAATGGTGTTTAGGTAAAATCTTTTAAATAAATCTTACAGGAACCAAAAGTTAATATACATAATGCCCTTGAAAGCGCTGAAAAAGTTATGTTCTTTGTCTAAAACAGGAAGCAAGATTTATGAAAAATAGGTTATTGATGTCAAATTACAGAATTTCAACATTGATGCCATTACCCATGTAGAAAATGCTAAGAAAAAGAAGGAAGACTCATTTTATTGTGATTTCCAAGAACTAAAATTCAATTTCAAAATTATTTCAATTTATTTTGCTATACCCGACCCACTAATAACATCCTTAAAAGAAAGATTTATGATACTGAAAGAATATCATGACCTTTTAAAAACGTTCTAATCCAGACAACATATATAACTTAAAGAATATGATAAATATGGACTACTGCAACTCTGTATAAAATTTACAATTGAAATAAACTTTATACATAAAAGAAGATTTTGATGGGACATTAATGTATTAAGAACCAAACATCTTGTTATTTTCTGAACTCCAATATGACTACCATTGAAGAATTGTAATACATTTGCAACAATGATAATTTTCTATTATTTTCCATTCAATATTTGTGTAATTTACACAGAATGCCTTAATGTTTGTCATAATTGTAATATTGAGAAATAATAAACTAACTTATAAAATGTCTTACTGGAGAACAGGGTGAGTTTTTCTAGTTCTTTAAAACAGGGATCAGCGAATTCCCTGGCGGGCCAGTGGTTGGGACTCTGTGCTCTCACTGCCAAGGGCCTGGGTTCGATCCCTGGTCGGGGGACTAAGATCCCGCAAGCTGCGAGGCACAGCCAAACATTAAAAAAACAAACAGAAAACAACAACAACAAAAAAACACACAAAAAACCCGAGGATCAGGCTTCCCTGGTGGTGCAGTGGTTATGCAGGGGACACGGGTTCAAGCCCTGGTCCAGGAAGATCCCACATGCCGCGGAGCAACTAAGCCCGTGTGCCACAACTACTGAACCTGTGTTTTAGAGCCCGTGAGCCACAACTACTGAGCCCGCGTGCCACAACGACTGAAGCCCACACGCCTAGGGCCGGTGCTCCACAGCAAGAGAAGCCACTGCAATGAGAAGCCCACGCACCACAACCAAGAGTAGCCCCTGCTCAACGCAACTAGAGAGAGCCCGCGTGCAGCAACGAAGACCCAACGCAGCCAAAAATAAATAAATTAATTAATTAATTAATTTAAAAAAAAAAAATGAGGATCAGCAACGTACAGCCTGCATGTTGAATTCTCAACCTGCTCCCTGTTTTTATATGATCCCTACAAGCTAAGTATGGTTTTAACATTTTTCAATGGTTGAAAAAAAATCAGAAGAATACTATTTCTTGACATGTAAAAATGATATGAAATTCAAATTTCAGTGTCCATACATAAAGCTTTGTTGGAACACAGTCATGCACATTTGTTTAAGCATTGTCTGTGACTGCTTTCATGCTCCAACAGCAGAGTTGAGTACTTTTGACAGAAACCATATGATCCACAAAGCCTAAAATATGTACTATCTGGCCCTTTACAGAAAAAATTTGCCAACCCATGTTCTAAAAGGTACCCTATGAGCTTGGTGCGGCCCTGCAGAGCTGTCAATCCAAGCAAAGTTCCCTACAGATCGCCCCATCACCTAGCTGCCCCTTGAGTATCTCACCTTGATGGGTCACAGACATCTTGAATTTATCCTGGTCCATACCTGCTTCTTCTGGCACCTCCATCAACCCAATGGTTCAAGCCAGAGCTTGAGAGTTTTTCTTGAATCCTCTCCACTTGAACTTCCTGCTCCTCCATCCCATTAATATCTCCTCTGTATCTTGCAAACCCATACCCTTCTCCATATACTTCCTGCCACCCTGGCTGAATTCATTAGCATTTCCTGCAGGATGACTGGACCAATGTCCTCAGTGGGGATCCTGGCCCCTACTCTTGGGCCCTCTAATCCATCCTCCACCAGGGAGCCAGAATGGTCTTCCTAGAATACAAATGTGACTTCATCATTTCCCTTCTTCCATCACCTCCATGGTAGAGAGCTAGACCATTTGTCTATCCACGATCTCTTCCAGTCATGGCACCATCTTTCCTCTGGCCTCTTTCTATGTGGGTATGGTGGGATTGACAACCCCAGCATCTGGCCAATGGGCCACCCCAGGTGGGCAAGAGTCCTACACTGGGCCTATCAGGCTCTCTTTCCTGGGAATTTTTTTTTTTGGCCACACCTCAGAGCTTGCAGGATCTTAGTTCCCCAACCAGGGATTAAACCTGTGCCCCCTGCAGTGGAAGCAAGTGGAGTCCTAACCACTGGAAGTCCTAACCACTGGAAGGAAGTGGAGTCCTAACCACTGGACCGCCAGGGAATTCCTTCTTTCCTGGGAATTTTCATCTTGAGTGAAAATACATAGAAATGTTAAATCTATTGATATGAGAGGCAGTTTTATGGGGTGGGGTTTTGGGTGTGGGCTCTGGAGCCATATGGTTTAGATATGAATTTCAGCTCCACCATTCACTAAACTGTATGACTTTGAGCAAGTCACATAACTGTCCCATGCCTCAGTGTCCTCACCTATGCAGTGGGGAATCAGAACAACTGGTCACACGTACTGAGGCTTGGCCACTTGATGATTAAATAGGCTCATGCATGTGAAGGGCTGAGAGCAACACTTGGCACATGGTGGGAGCCTAGTAAAGGAAGCTCTCCTTACTACCTAGAGAGTTAGCACACAAGTTCCTGTAGCTGGGACCCCCCCTCTTCCTCTTCCCTGGGCCTGCCTGTTTGTTCTTTCAGCTCTCTTTAAGAAAGCCTTCGTCGGGGCTTCCCTGGTGGCACAGTGGTTGCGCGTCCGCCTGCCAATGCAAGTGAACCGGGTTCGCGCCCCGGTCTGGGAAGATCCCACATGCCGCGGAGTGGCTGGCCCCGTGGGCCATGGCCGCTGGGCCTACACGTCCGGAGCCTGTGCTCCTCAACGGGAGAGGCCGCAGCAGAGGGAGGCCCGCGTACCACAAAAAAAAGAAAGAAAGCCTTCGTCTTTTTTTTTTTTTTAAAGAAGATGTTGGAGGTAGGAGTTTATTAATTAATTAATTTATTTTTGCTGTGTTGGGTCTTCATTTCCGTGCGAGGGCTTTCTCTAGTTGTGGCAAGCAGGGGCCACTCTTCATCGCAGTGCACGGGCCTCTCACTATCGTGGCCTCTCTTGTTGGGGGGCACAGGCTCCAGACACGCAGGCTCAGCGGCCATGGCTCACGGGCCCAGGTGCTCCGCGGCATGTGGGATCTTCCCAGACCAGGGCTCGAACCCGTGTCCCCTGCATTAGCGGGCAGATTCTCAACCACTGCGCCACCAGGGAAGCCCTGTCTTTCTTAAAATAGTTCAAGTGGAATTTTGTTCATTTTAAACAAGGAACTCTAGCCAACACTCTGTGGTTTCTCACCACCCCAGGGGACACAGGTCAGAAGCCTCCACAAGGGCTTGAGGTCCTGGATGCCTCAGCCCTGTCAATCTCCCAGCCTCAGTTCTTTCCACTGCCTCTCTTCACCACCTCCCTCTCCAGCTCCTTGTGTGTCCCTGAATTTGCCAAGCTCTCCCTTTGAACCCAGGCTTCAGATTCTCTGCTTCCAAATCAGAAGTGCTGTCTCCTGGCTTCCACACACCTTCCCCCTTCCCCCCTTCAGGTAACCACCTTTTTTTTTTTTTTTAATTTATTTATTTATGGCTGCATTGGGTCTTTGTTGCAGTGCGTGGGCTTCTCATTGCGGTGGCTTCTCTTGTTGCGGAGCACGGGCTCTAGGCACGCGGGCTTCAGTAGTTGTGGCGCGTGGGCTCTAGAGCACAGGCTCCGTAGTTATGGAGCACAGGCTGAGCTCTCCGAGGCATGTGGGATCTTCCCGGACCAGGGCTCGAACCGTGTCCCCTGCATTGGCAGGTGGATTCTTAACCACTGCACCACTAGGGAAGTCCCAGGTAACACAACCTTTTAAACTCCTTCCCATTCTGGTAAATAAAAACAGGTCACATCCACCCACTCCTGATAGGCCTCTGGAAAGGGACAAGGCCCTGCCCCACCCCACCAGCTTTGGGATCACTGATAAGAGACTTATGACAACCCCTTTGACCAGATTTCCTTCCATTTTACTTTTTATAGTCTGCATTAAGAAAAAAAAATCTGGGGTACTTCCCTGGCTGTCCAGTGGTTAGGGCTTGGCACCTCCAATGCAGGGGACACGGGTTCAATCCCAGATCAGGGAACTATTGATAAGATCCCACGTGCTGCACGGCATGGCCAAAAAATAAAAATAAAAATAAAAATTTAAAAATTAAGGCTTCCCTGGTGGCACAGTGGTTGAGAATCTGCCTCCAATTCAGGGGACATAGGTTTGATCCGTGGTCCAGGAAGATCCCACATGCCACGGAGCAACTAAGCCCGAGCTCCACAACTACTGAGCCTGAGCTCTAGAGCCCATAGGCCACAACTACTGAGCCTGCGTGCTGCAACTACTGAAGCCCACGTGCTTAGAGCCCGTGCTCCGCACCAAGAGAAGCCACCACAATAAGTCCATGCACTGCAAGGAAGAGTAGCCCCCGCTCACCACGACTATAGAAAGCCCGCACGCAGCAACAAAGACCCAATGCAGCCAAAAATAAATAAATAAATTTATAAAAATAAATAAATAAATAAATAAAAATTTTTTTAAAAATCAAGGGTTGGGGGAGGGATAAATTAGGAGTTTGTGATTAGCAGATACAACCTACTATATAAAATAACGAACAAGGTCCTACTGTATAGCATAGGGAACTTAGGGAACTATATTCAATATCCTGTAAAAAACCATAATGGAAAAGAATATGGAAAAGAATGTATATGTATGTATATATGGGTGCACATATATGTATTATACACCAGAAACTAACCAACATTGCAAATCAACTATACTTCAATAAAGAAATAAAAGCTAAGAGTTTTGTTTTGCATTTCCAAATAAAAGTGCTGTTGTAATATATTAATATAATATTCTTTTTAAAATGGGGGTTCTGCTACATGCCCTTCCTTCCCCTCTCCTTTCCCATCTCTCTCCCCTACTTTCCTGGGGACCCCCACATTCAGTACCTCTTACTTGTCCCTTGTCCCCAGGCTGAGAGCTCTTGGAAGGCCAGGTCCTCAGCTTCCCCACCTCGGAGGTCCCACGGCCAGCCCAGGGAGGGGGTCGGTTAATGTTTAATGAGAGAGTGAATGGATACATTTTAAAGGGAGAGATAAAGGAGAGAGGGGGTTACCCTCTGCCCTCTGGGGCCTTTTCCGCTGAGTCAAGGGGCCGAGACAGAATCTCTGGTCATCTTATTGTTCACAGAACCCTTTCCACCTTGCAGCAGCAGAACAAATTGTTGCCACTCCCCTCCCAATCCTCCACTCCAGACCCCGCTTCCGGGTAAGCCTCTCCCAGAGCTGCGCCCTTGACTCCGCCCTCTCCGCGCGGGAGGTGGGCAGGGAGTGAGCGGGCCCCGACTCTTCCTAGACCCAGGAGGGCAGTAACAGGTGAGGGCGGAGTGTCTCTGTCCCAGCCCGACGGGTAAATATACGTCACAGATGTCCTGTAACCCAGAGAAGAAACAAACTGTTAACAGAAAGGTTAGCTAGCACCTGATGCCGGGAGTCGCTGTGTTTTCATTTTGTGTTTTCCATTTCGTGCTGTCTAGAACATGTATTATCTTTTAAAAGGAAAGCAAAACCAGAATAAATATTGCTTGCCAAGTTGTCTTTTTGTATATGTGTCTTGATTTTGTGGTTTACTATTCTTTATTTTCAGTTGTGTAAAGCCAGGCTCCTCTCCCCAGGGCACACACAGACTCTGCACACATACAAACCCCAGGAATTAAGCCGCTCTACAAAATTATAAGTGGGAAGAAAGGGCTGGGAGAGGAGCCAGGCCCTGGAGAGGTCCGGGTGTGGAAAGGGCATTGAGTACGAACAGGAGCAGATGCTTACACCCGCTGCCCTCTGGACTGTGGACCCGCTGCAGTCTCTATGCCTCCTTACCCACCCCCCAGCTTGGCCACACCCAGTCGGGGGAGGAGTGGGGGAGGGAAGAGCCGGAGGGGGAGGGGACAGGGGGAGTGGGGAGCACAGGTGCGGGCAGCCTTGAGGAAACTAAATTAGATTTTTGCCACAATCCCTTTGTGACCTCTCTTTTCTTAAAAAAGAATGATTTCGCATCTGCTCTTTTCCTGTAAACATCTAAAACTTTTTAAAACCAAACAGTTAAGATATTTTTAAAAGGTGATTTTCAAAGCAACTGTTGGGATGGAGCTCTCTTTTTCTTCTTTCACCCTTCCTCTGTCCCTATAGCGTCCCCAGGGGTGGGGGAGGGGTGGGCCCAGCTGGACCCTTGAAGTTCCCGCCAGGCCTGCCTTCCCCCACACACACACACCCCGCTGGAATCTTAGAGGGAAGCAGTTCCCTCGGGCCAAGAAGGAAATGAGTCTCCACAAGATGGCTGACCCCGGAGACCCTCCCAGGGACTTGCACAAATTCGTTTTACAACCGGCCTAAAAATTCTGGGGACCTTGGAGTGCGAAGGGCTTTGCTTCTGGTTTTCCTAAGGCTGTCTCCTGCTTAATTAAGGAAATCACTGCTGTGTTCAACAGTTGAAGACACATGGGAAGGATCTAGAAAGGAACTTTTCCCAACTCCACCTCCCCATTCTGCCTCAGAGTCCAAGCGAAAGCTTGGCTCCATGGGTAGGGCTGATGGAAGGACCAACAGGCTCAGGCTGCAGAGTCAGGCCATTGGATGTGGGCTAGAATCCCTGCTGAATTACCTCAGTTTCTTCATCCAGGCACTGCCCTACAGGCTTGATCCGTATTGATTCATCCTGACCACAACCCTATGAGGCGGGTGCTATTATTATTATCTTCATTGTCTGGACAAAGCCAAAGTGGAGAAAGTTGCTAAGGTCACACAGCTAGAAAATGGCGTAGCTGGGATTTGAACCCAAACAGTTTGGCATCACTAAACTTCACTGCTGCCCTTTATGGAACACATCTTCATCTCAGACAGTCTCTTAGAGTTAAAGGAAATAGGAATGTTAAATGCTTCCCTGAGACTTCGTGAACTCTCAGTCAACAGCTCATCACCATGGATTGTCTTATCCGGTCTTTTCAGAGGCAGCCACAGCCTTGGCCCTGACTGCACAAACGTGGCAGTGTCCTTAGGTGCTTTAAAAAAAAAAATCACCCTGAATTTAAAAGAAGGAAAAGGAAGAGGGGGAGGAGGAGGAAGAAGAGGAGAAGAAGAACTAGGAAAGAAGGAGAGAAGGGAGAAGAGGGGGAAAAAACCAAAAACCAGACCCTGGTGATTTAGGCAGACCAATGTATTTTTCTCTTTAGTGCTTTTGCTTTAAAAGAACATTTAGGGGCTTCCCTGGTGGCGCAGTGGTTGAGAGTCCGCCTGCCGATGCAGGGGAC